>NW_019154136.1:13977538-14002664 GCF_002288905.1 Enhydra lutris kenyoni | reverse complement strand
TAGCCCTATCCCTTGCCTTAGTCCTAGTCCTTGCCGTAGCCCTATCCCTTGCCCTAGCCCTTACCCTAACCCTAATCCTAACCCCAAAGATGCCCGTGGCCCTCCACGTTAATAGTCTTCGTAGACGTTCTCATAAAACGACACCAGTAAACACCGTGCAAACAAGTGCAATTATCGAGTTGGGTTCGTGGGCACTTTTCGGCTCCGGATCGGAACGTTCCTGATACATCGGAAAACTTCGATCAGTCCTGCCTGTTAGCAGGGAAAATGCCAGCGGGGGCTGGTGGCTCGGTTGATTTCAGCTGGGGTCGTGATCTCAGGTTTCCGGGGTCAAGCCCCACGGCCGTCTCTGGGCTCAGGGGGAAGGTTACTTAGGTCGCGCTCTTCTCCGCTGCCCCTCCCCCACTCTCGCATGCGCTCTCACTGAAAACAAGAAAAATATACGTTAAATTACACAGTGCAGCACCAATTCTGCTTTTGGGTTTGACGCAACAAATGAAACACATAGGGGCACATGAACATCTGTAGCAATTTCATGTATAATAGCCAAAACTCGGGAAAAGCCCCAATGTCACACGTCGCATGGATCTCTACCATGCAATATTACCCACCTATCAAAGTGAATGCGGGGCGCCTGGGGGCTCCTGGGTGAAGCCTCTGCCTTCAGCTCAGGTCGGGATCTCCGGGTCCTGGGATCGAACCCCACATCGGACTCTCTGCTCAGCAGGGCGCCTGCTTCCCGCTCTCTGCTTCCCTCTCTCTGTGCCCTTGCCCCCACCTGCACTGTCTCTCTTTCTCAAAATATATATCTCTCTTTCTCAAAAACTAAAATCTTTTTAGAAAAATAAAAAATGCAATACATAAACGCGAAAGAGCTCCTGATACACGTCCGACCCACAGACGTCAAAGTCATTATGTTGAACAGACGCGAGACACAAAAGACCGTGCGTACGAAATTCTAGATAAGCCCAATCGAATCTGGAGTGACAGAGCAGAGCCCTGGTTGCCTGGCGGCCCGGGGGACGGCTGGGAAGGTGGCCAGGGAGCGGTATTTTGTGGCGACGGGAGGTTCTGGACCTTCATTGTGGTTGTGTTTGTCGGATAGTAAACCTGTGCCCTGAAATTGAGTCCGTTTTATTGTATGTAGTTCTACCTTGACCAAGTTCTTTTTTTTTTTTTTTTGAGTTTCATTTATTTATTTATTTGAGAGAGAGAGAGTGAGAGACACCATGAGAGGGAAGAAGGTCAGAGGGAGAAGCAGACCGTCGTGGAGCTGGAGCCTGATGGGGGCCTCGATCCCGGGACTCCGGGATCATGACGTGAGCTGAAGGCAGTCACTTAGCCCACTGGCCCCACAGGCACCCCAAGTTCTTTTTTGCAATAAATGACAATAGACGGCCAGGAATTTACGGTCTGTGGATTACGACAATTCACACCATAAATATTCATTCAACACACATGGAAGGGGCACCTGGGTGGTCAGCGGGTTAAGCCTCTACCTTTGGCTCAGGTCATGGTCTCAGAGTCCTGAGATCAAGCCCGCATCAGGCTCCCTACTCAGCGAGGATCCTGCGTCCCCCCCTCTGCCCGTCTCTCTACCTACTTGTGATCTCACTTTCTGTGTCAAATAAATAAATAAAATCTGTAAAAACAAAACAGAAGACCAAGATTTCAGGGCTAAAACTTGGGGAAACCTTTAGAAGAAAGTACAGGAAAGATCTTCATGACCTAGGATTGGGCAGATTTCTTAAATGTGACACCAAAAGCATAGGCAAGCAAAGGAAAAAAGTAGGTTGAACTTCATCAAAATTAAATACTCTAGTAAGAAGGACACTAGCAAGAGATTTAATAAAGAATGGGAGGAAGAGGAGTGCACAGCTGACTCCGTGGGCGAAGCCTCACGCTGGGGCTTGGGGTTGTGAGCTTGAGCCCCAGGTCGGATGCAGACATCACCGACAAATGAAATCTTGAACCCCAAAGAGTCAGAGACAAATGTCTGAGCACAGTGCATCCGGAAGGCATATCCAGAGCATAAAATGAGCTCCTGGGGCGCCTGGGGGCTCAGTGGGCAAAGCATCTGCCTTTGGCTCAGGTCATGATCCCGGGGCCCTGAGAAGGAGCCCCGTGTCAGGCTCCCTGCTCAGTGGGGAGCCTGCTAGTCCCTCTCTGCCGCTCCCCCTGCTCCTGTGCTGACACACACTCTCAGTCAAACAAAGGAAACCTCCTTAAAAATAAACAAAATAAAACGAACTCCTACAGTACAACAAAAAGACAATTCCATTCTAAAGGAAGAAAAAGATTGACTTTTTTTAAGAAGATATAAAAAGGATCAATAAGCACATAAAAGGAGGCTTATCATCCTGAGTCATTGCTCAATGACACCCCCCCCAACTCCGAAACCCGCAGGGGAGGCCGCTCCTGCCCCCTCAGTGTCCCCCCCTCCTGGACACCTGCCGGGGAGGTGCGCTCCTGCACATGGGTGCCCCGCACTCCACTCCCGGACACCCGCAGGAGAAGAGCGCTCCTGCAGACTGGCACGGTGTCTGGAAAGCCCACCTACATGCAGGCGAACGCCGCCACCCTGTCTTAGCATCACGCACCACAGCAGATCCCCTCCACATCCTGAGAGTCAGGAAACACTTGTGCTAACTTTCTGGAAGGGCGAATTTCCCCAAGTATTTATCCTAAGGGCCTCCATGTACTACTGAAAACAGCCCGGATTCGTCTGTCCTGCAGGTGTCCTAGCAGAGGGAGGATGCGTGGGACGCTGAGCCCCAGGAACCCTGTCCCTACAGACTGGAGTTCTCCCCACCCTTCTCAGAGGTCTCGCTGCCCCTGGGAGAGCAGTGCACACGGTCTGATTACACTGGGGGACGCGGAAGCAGGCTGTGTGCAAAGGGCTGGCCACGCAGACGGTGGACAAGAGGCTGGGTTCTGCCGGGGAGCTGGAGCCCATGCCCCTGACCCTGCGTGTTAGCCGCAGGGAGCTGAGGCCTTTCCTTCTGAGAAGCAACCAGTTACCAGGTCCGAAGCCGTAACCATGGAGCCCACAGCCCATTCAGCCCGCGGTTTGCACCAGCCACAGACAGAGCTCCCACTGCAATGAATCCCTGCGGGATGGCAAATGCAGCTCTGTTGCAGGTCTGCCCACCGAAAACAGGCCCCCCGCCCCCCCCACTAGGCCAGGGGGGGCTTTGCTCAGGGACCTGAGCTTTCTGGATCCATTACAGAGCTGCAGCGACTGGTGGCTGTCCCTGTCCTTGGGTCTGAGCTGTTTCCTTCAGGGTGACAATCACCTGCCCAGGGTCTGCCTATAGCCATCCTACCCCAACCAGAAATTCTCCGTCATCCAGAGACCCCAATGGACCTTTCTCCTCTCCGCAGACAGGTGCACCTATCCAACCACAGAATCGTGATCTCGCCTTAAGACCGAACACAGGCTCCCAGGTCTGATCTCTGCTCCGCTCTCCATATCCTAGCTGCTGAGCCCCCTACTCGGAACCATCCTGATCTCCCCACTTTCCTTGTGCCCAGGACCATCAGTCATGTCTGTACACCCAAAGGCTATCCCAGTCCCCACACTAATTCCCACAATGGGCACAGCCCGGCCCCAAGCCCCCGTCTAGGGACTGCTTCCTGCAGAGCCCAGACAAGTGTCCCTGTCACATGGCCCACTCACATCCAGCCCCGACAGTCGGTCGCTGCAAGCACAAAGAGACTGTGACCCTTGTCCACTCGTGACTCCACCCATAGGTGTCTTGGTACTGGACGAAGGGTCTTGCGGGAGAGGCGCCAGCTGCAGACAGCCCCAGCACCCTCCCTGAGCCCGTCAGCCCTGCCTTTCCTAACAATGAGCGTGGGGGCTGCGCTGGTCCCATGGGCACCCGAGGGAACGGACGACACAGCCCGATACCCCGGGAGGCGACTGCCCCCTTGGCTCCTTCATCAGAGAGCTCAAAGTCCAGTTTCCAGCTCGGACACACACAGCAAGTGTGGTGTTTCCCTGGGCCCGTGCCTCACCCCCATGGGACTTGGGGGAAGCAGTGGCCAAGGCGTATGTTTCTGCCTAAGCAGGACGTCATGGGCTACACCAGGCTCCCAAAAATCCATACGTTGGAGTCCTGAGCCCCAGGACGTCAGAGCAGGACTGTATTTGGAGATGGGGTCTTAAAAGAGGCTGTTCAGGAGAAATGAGATTAGGGTGGGCCCGTGTCTGACAGGACTGGGGTCCTTCCAAGAAGAGGGGATGAGGACATGGACAGCACAGAGGGACGACCAGTGAGGACCCAGGGAGAACCCGCGGTCCACAAGCCCAGGAGAGAGGCCTCAGGAGGACCAGCCCGTGCACACCTGGGTTTTGCACGTACTTCCTCTAGAGCCCACAGATGGGAACACCTATTATCTGAGCCACCCCGTCTCATACTTGTAGCAGGGGAGGATGCCACGGAAGAGGCCGGGTCTCAGATGCGACCCAACCTGCTGCCTATGTCCCTGGTGCACAAGATACAGGGACCACAGGGATGGGAAGCTTGAGGGCAGCAGGCCTCTGTGTCCCTTCCTTGTGGTTTGCACGAAGCAGGTGTTCGAGGCCGTGAGCAACTTTGGGGTAGCAGGCCCTGGCCTGTCCCAGGACTCCTTGGATGGGGACATGCGTATACACTCTGTGTGGAGTGTAGTAATGGAGGCCCCAAGCAGTGACATGGGAAGCCTGCACCCCAGGCTGGCAGGTGGCCAAGCCAGAGTCCCACGCGGGTCTCCACACTGAGTCCGAAACCCCCTCAGCCATCTGCAGGGGAAGGAGAATGGGTTTCAGCCCTCAGGCAGGAAAAACCTCGTTCTCCCAGGAGCAACAGTGCCATGGGGATGGGGTGCGGGCTCCTGGATCCGCTCCAGAGCAGAGAATTGGGGAAAGCATCATGTGCAAGCTGCACCGACATCTCGGCCCGGTAGATGGAGTGGTCCAGCTCCAGGGGCGGCGGCCTCACAAGGACGGGGTCCCGGTCCCGCTGCCTTCCAACCCTGTGCTGTGGACGGTCATCCGAGATCATTTATTTCAAGGTCCCTTTCCTGCTACCCAAGCCCCAGGAGCAGATTCCCACTCTGTCACCTCCAGGGATGTCCAGATTCGTCGTGGATCTGAGCGCACCTGTGGGCTCTGCCCTGAGTGGCCACAATCCCTTCTGACCAGTCTCTGGGTGACTGGCCCCTGACTAGGAATCTCCCTCTGTGGGAAGGACAGACCTCAGGAGCCATGGAGCCTTCTGAAAACAGCCCTTTGAGCAGAGTGGCGGCTCCAGCTGAGA
This sequence comes from Enhydra lutris kenyoni, assembly GCF_002288905.1. Taxonomy (NCBI): domain Eukaryota; kingdom Metazoa; phylum Chordata; class Mammalia; order Carnivora; family Mustelidae; genus Enhydra; species Enhydra lutris. The sequence goes on along the minus strand of NW_019154136.1, from coordinate 13,997,361 downwards.
GAGCAGAACGGGCCTCTGCTTCCACTCCGGGGAGCTTGGGGAGGCCAAGAGATGCCTGGGTTAGAGGTGTTACCAACGGGTCATAGTGGGACAGAGGAGCATCTTAGGACAAGGGGTCTAGCTCCCGCAGACCCAAGCCCTGCTGGCAGGAACCCTCGGCCTAGAAGGAGGAGGGGGAAACCAGATGGACAGAGCCTGGGCCCCCGAGACCCACTGGCCTTGGACCCACATAGTGAACACAGGCCTGAGTCTTTCAGCTTTGGTGTGTGGGGACGCTCCAGCCACGTGTTGGTAACAGACTGTTGCCCTAATATCAGAGGAGCTTTGCCACGCCCTCCACGGCGGTGGCAGAAAAATCAGGCTTTGTAGGACATTTCCGAAGCCACAGCCCACGCCGAAAGCCGCGCATGGCAGGGAGTGGCTCCGCTGAATGGGGCTTGAAAGTAGGAGCGCCTCGGAGAGGAAGGCCTGGAGTCCACGTCCCACCCGCCGCGGCTTCCACCTGCCGAGGAGCACATGTTTCCGTGACAACCCTGACAAACCTGCTCGGTTCCCTTGGCAACCACCTTTCTGAATTGCCCAAACCTTCCCCGTGCGCAGCATTCCTGTTTCGGCCTCGCGGAGCTGAAAGGGACAGGGCTGTCCTTACGTGCCAGCAAACTGATGGCTCCAACCTTGCAATTGCCGGTTACACACGGTTATTAGTCATAAAATGCCACGAGGACCAGCCTTCCAGGGGGACTCGCTCTGTCCTTGGCACCCATGGGAAGGACACTGGAACGGTCCTTCAAGGCGGATGAGCCCCCCTTTCTGATGGGGCCGGGCTTGGGTCCCTTCCATCTCGGACACTTTCAGATGCTTCTCCGCACCCACACGCCCACAATATTGCTCTCAGCACTGGTCCACAGAACACCTTACCCATCTCCTAGGATGAAAGGGTTATTTTAGGCACAAAGAGTGCGCCGAATGGTAGCCCACAAAAGATGTGTCCCCCAGAACATGTGAAAGTGACCTTTTTGGGGAAGTGTTCAGATGTGTCCCCCAGAACATGTGAAAGTGACCTTTTTGGGGAAGTGTTCTTTGTCGATACAACAAATGAAGGATTTTGAGCTGACACCGTCCTGGATGAGGTTGAAGGACAGTTATCCTTACCAGAGACAGAATAGGAGAGACACACAGAAAAGAAAAACCATGTGAGGATGAACGCAGAGATGGGAGGGACACAGCCACCAGCCCAGGGATGCCTGGAACCCTAGAAGGTCGAGAGGCAGAAAGAAACCTCCCCTGGAGCCTCAGGAGGGAACACAACTCTGTTCCGCCTGGACCTCAGCATCCCTGCCCCGCCCGGACCTCAGACTTGTGTTCTCCAGAGCCACGAGAGGAAGGACCTCTGTGTTGTAAGCCATTCAGTTTAGTTAATTACTGCACCATAGGACACGAATTCCCACCCAGCCGTACTTCTGATACGGGCTTGACACTCAGAATATGCAAAGAACTCATACAAGTCAGCAAGGAGAATGAGGGACCTGCTTAATAGGTCGACCTGAATGGCCATTTCTCCATGGAGACAGACAAGCGGCTGACAGACCCATGAAAAAATGCTCAGCGTCTCGAACTGTTAGAGACCTGCACAAGGAAGCAGAAGGCAGTACCCCCGCACCTCCGCTGGGAGCGCCCCTGTCGAAACGGAGGAGACCAGCAGCGCTGGTGCATGTGTAGGGGACTGAAAGACCTGTCCTCCCCCGGTAGGGACGCAAGCTGGTGTGGCCACTCTGCACGACAGCATGAAGGGTCTTCAAACACTTGACCTGGAGCCGCCGCCGGACCCAGCGGTCCGACTTCTGAGCACACGGCCAGACATCTGAAAGCAGCACCTCAGAGCGCCTGGCCGGCTAACAGGCTGTGCACCGCTTGACCTCGGGGCTGTGAGTTTGAACACCCCATTGGGTGTAGAGATCACTTTGAAAAAAAAAACTGAAGATCTCGGGCACCTGGGTGACTCCGTCGGCTAAGCATTTGACTCTGGATTTGCACTCAGGTCGTGAGCTCAGGGCTGTGAGATCAAGTCCTGTGTCGGGCTCCGTGCCGGGCATGGAGCCTGCTTAAGATTCTCTCTCCCTTTGCCTCTGCCCCTCCCCACCTGTCTCTCCCCATCTCTCAAATAAACAAATTTAAAAATCTTGGGGGGAAAAAAAAGCCAGCAGGATTTCAAGGAGATTTGAACACCCAGGTTCACTACAACGTTATTCACAATCGCCGACCAGTGGGAACGGCCCACGTGTTTCTGGACGGATGCACAGATAAGGAAAATGTGGAATATACATAAAACGAAATATCATTCAGTCTTAGAAAGAAACAGACACCATGAAGGAGCGCTGGGGATATTGTGAGTGAATTAGGGAAGTCACCAAAGCACAGGTCCCATATGATTCCACTTAGATGTACTATCTCGAGGGACTAAAGTCATGGCACTGAAAGGCCAGGGGCTGGGAAGAGGGCATGGGAGCTGCTGGACGGGCACTGGGTCTCAGTGCAACAGCGTGAAGCCGTTCCAGACATTGGTTACACAAGACGGAAAATAGTTCCTGCAAAACTGTAGGCTTAAAAATAATTAGGAAGGGGAATGGTGTGTCCGTGTTTTTGGCTACAATTACAAATAGGGTTTTAATTTTTTTTATATATTTGAATAAGATTTTTAAGTAAACTCTACACCCAACAGGGGCTCAAATGATTTTAAGAGTCACATGCTCTGACGGGGCCAGCTGTGTGCCCCAAAGTTAAAGGCCAAGTTAGCTTTAGAGTTAATTAACACATAAGCTTTATTTTTAAATTTCATTTAAGACTTAGAGCATGAGCAGAGGAAGAGGGACAGGCAGACTCCCCTGCTGAGCATGGACCCCTCCCCCCACACAGGGCCTGACGCCAGGACCCTGAGACCATGACCCGAGCCAAAGTCAGCTGCTTAACCGACTCAGCCAGCCAGGTGCCCCTGGGACCTTTAAAAGGTTTAAAACGTTCAGTGGGAGAGTCACAATACCTCGAAGGACGCGGTCCCCAGTGGGAGAAAAAGAATAGCGTAGAGGTCCTTGATGGGGAAGGACTCGGATGCAGTTCACCTGGACCCTTCCCGAGGCCACTCCTGGGTCTAGAATTTCTATGGCTCGTGTCCAGGGACGGCTCCTCTCCCCCTGCGTTGTTCCCACAGGCACCCTACTAGTAGAATATTAAAAATACAGCCATGCCTCAGATTGGGGCAGCAGCGGACACGCTGAACAAGAGGCATCGGCCCCCAGCCCACCCCCACATGAGGAGAGGCAAGGCAGACCTGGACTCTGCAGCTGCCAACCTCGGGTCACAGAGGGGCTCCGTGACGTTGTGAAGTGACCTCACGGGAAGTTCATTGGCTTCAGGAGTGACTGCGGCCTTGACTACTAAACAGGAGAGCTTCCCAGAAGACCATGGGGAGAAGGTGCCATGAGGTCCGAGACCACAGTGAACAAACAGCCAGTGCCAGACTGAGCCCTGCACCGTGACTTTGCAAGCGCACGCCAGGACTTCACAGGCACCGTTTGCGGTGGAGTTGCGTCCCCCCGACCATAATGCTCACGTCCTAGTACCTCGTACCTATGAACAGGTCATTTCGATGACGGTCCCTGCAGACACGACCAAGTTGAGGTCCCACTGCAGTAGAGTGGGGCCTAATCTAATGATCGGTTTGCTTCGTAAGAAGGGGAAAGGTGAGAAGACAGAAAATGCACAGCAGAAGGCCATGGAATGACGGAGCCAGAGGCCAGGCTTGCCATCAACCACCGGAAGCTGGAGACGGCAGGAGGGACACCCCTTCCCCACCCCCAGACCACCGGCAGGAATGCAGCCCTGCCTGGATCTCAGAGGCCCTGTCCTGCCTGGATCTCCGACTTCAGGCCCCAGAACCGAGAGGACATACATTTCTGTTGAGTTAAACCCCAAGCTTGTGGAACCGTGCTACGGCAAGCTGCCGGAAACTCACCCAGACCCTGTTCTCTGGGTCTCTGGGAGCGAGGGTCTCGTTCAAGGCAGACGGTTTATGGAACCCTCCCAGCCAGCAATGGGCCACCAGAAATCCCAGAGCAGTGGCCTCACCAGACTGCTGAAGGGTCAAGCATGTGGGCAGGCTGTGCACCGACCTCCCGAGGTTCTGGGCATGTGGGGGAGGGAGCACGGGGTTGGAAACATGGTGACAGTCTCCCTGTTGTCACCATTTGCTGAGGAAATCAAGACCCAGGAAGTTACAGTGATGGAACCCGGCCTGGTCCTGGGCTGTGCTAGAAGCAGAATTCTGAAGCTGATCAGCGTGGCTAAAGGGAGGGACAGGGCTTTCTCCCCCCTGCCCACCCCAGGAAGCCGCGGGCACCCAGGCAAGGAGCGTCCTCGGTATGATGTGGGAAACAGAGGCAGAAGAAAAATTATTAAATTTCCTTACCCACTGGCAAGCCCTTGAGACAGGCACAGTGACATTCCTCTAGGGACTCCACTGCTTCCACCAGCAGGCTTTGCTAAGGGCCAAAGGCAATTGTACCCTGACCGACCCCTTCCGCTAACCAGGATCCTGTAAGCCTACTTAGTATTTTTTTAAAGATCTTATTTATTTATTTATTTATTTGACAGATAGAGATCACAAGTAGGCAGAGAGGCAGGCGGAGAGAGAGGGGGAGGCAGGCTCCCTGCTGCTGGGCTCGATCCCAGGTCCCTGGGATCATGACCTGAGCCGAAGGCAGAGGCTTTAACCCACTGAGCCACCCAGGTGCCCCTGTAAGCCGACTTTAACAATTCCTTTGGAAACTTTCTCTCTAAACCCTCCAAGATGCTGACATACGGCCCACTGATACACATGGAAAGGGTCTCACTAAAGGTTTTGTTACTGGTAATGAATAGCCTTTTCCCAACAGCAGCCAGCACCTCAAGGTCCCAGAACCCTTGCTTCCAAAATTCCTCAGAGAGTTACGCCATCCCTGACCCCTCCCCACCTGCAAGCATATAAGGGTCCACCCCTCACAGCCCCGGGGCCACAGCTCGACCTGCCCACGGGTCCTGTCCCGTGCTTTAATAAACCACCATTTCGCACCAAAGACGTCTCAAGAATTCTCTCTTGGTCGTCGGCACCGGACCTCACCCCACTGATGACTTCATCAGGTAGAAAGCCGAGGTGCCCCTCTGTGAGCCACCGACTGCTCACGGAGCCCCGTGGCATCTTGCCCCTGTCGGAGCCCCCCCACCCTCAGGGTCAGATGGGGTGCAGGAACCTGAAATAGGGCAACGAGCTCGCAGCAAAACCAAACCAGGAAGGACAAGCAGGGCCCAAGTGGGCACCTTCAGCCCACAGGGGAGGGTGAGCTGGGAGCTTTGGATTTACCCCGTCAGCCCCTCCCTCTCTCACCCCAGGGTCTTACTTTCCTGCTTCCACACCTCTCTCCGGACTGTGGGATTTCCATCCTCTTCCTTCGCAGGCAGCAAGCCCAGTGATTAGTGACAAGTTCCAACAAAGGCCACTCAGACCCGGTGACCTGCACAGCGGCGGCCAACGCTCTCCCGCCAGCCCAGCCCTGCAGCTTCCACCAGGGACGGGAGCATCCTCATCCAGAAGCCTACAGGTGTCCTTGCTTCGGAGATGGTTTCTACAGAGCCGTGTGGCAGGACAGCTGGGCCCCGTTCTCAGAGGGGCCGCCCAGGTGGGCCTGTTGTCACCCATCACGGGATCGTAGGGACAAACTGGGCCTTGCCGCCGCCCGCAGGAACAGGTGTGGGGCATCGGGAGGGGCGAGGACGGACACCCGGCCGCGGCTCTGGCTCATTTTCTAAATCATTCCAATGCGCTGCTGAGTCACAGGCAGCTTCCAGAAGACCCTGTTCTCGCAGGATGTAAGGGATAGGGGAGGTGGGGTGGTGGGTGAGGACATGGGCCAGGGTGCCCCTGGGCGCAGCGGGCACAGAGGCAAGAGAGGCCCTTCCGGGAGACAGCGCATGGCTGTGTGTGTGCTGGTGAAGGAAGGCCACGCTCTCTGCCCCCACGGAGGTGGTGGACTCTGCCGGGAGCCACTGTGGCCCTGCTGGGGCCTCTGGCACCCTTCGGGCATCTCAGCTGGGAGCTGCACCAGTGGGTGGGTGAGGGTGCCCCACAGAAGCTCTTGGGGATGGGGCTCACAGAACCTGCACGGGGTGACCCCAGTAACAGGGTTGGAAAAGGCATCCCACAGCAGGGTGGGCTTTACAAAGTGAATCCTGAGTCAGGTTTTGTGAAAGGGTCGGGGTGAGGGCTTGGGGAGCAGTGGGGAGGAGCGGGCGACCCCTCCAGCCAGGTCCCAGCACCCCTAGCCAGGTTCCAAATCCCCCAGCCAGGTCCCAGCCCCTCCAGCCAGGTCCCAGCACCCCCAGCCAGGTCCCAAACCCCTAGTCCAGGTCCCAGCCCCTCCAGCCAGGTCTCAGCCCCTCCGGCCAGGTCTCAGCCCCTCCGGCCAGGTCCCAGCCCCCCCAGCCAGGCCCCAGCCCCTCCAACCAGGTCCCAAACCCCTAGCCCAGGTCCCAGCTCCTCCAGCCAGGTCTCAGCCCCTCCGGCCAAGTCCCAGCACCCCCGGCCAGGTCCCAGCACCCTCCGGCCATGTCCCAGCCCCTCCACCCAGGTCCCAGCCCCTCCAGCCAGGTCCCAGCCCCTCCAGCCAGGTCCCAGCCCCCCCAGCCCTGTCCCAACCCCCCAGCCAGGTCCCAGCCCCTCCAGCCAGGTCCCAACCCCACAAGGCTCTTCTGCCTGCGGTCTGGTGTGTTATTTCGCTTCTCCCAGGATGTGTTGGGGGGTGGGGTGCTGAGGGCACGCGCTGGGAGTGTAACTCGCTGAGGATGGGACGGGGCTGGAAAGGGTGTGGAGCTCACGTTTTGGGAACCACAGCCCCACGCATCCTGCCAACCTCGCCATGGGGTGCGCACGCAGCCCGGAGTTTCCCGCAGAGGTGGGGGATGGGCTCCAGTGCGTGTGTGTGGGATCACGGATTGGGGGGGAACCCCACGGAGCCGTCGCCGTCTTTGTTGCCACATGGGACGTGTGATTCCACAGGTGGAAGCCTCGGGAGCTCATGGCCCAGCACCCCCCAGTGCCCCCTGACTGGGCCCCTGGGAGCTGGGAGGACCAGGCCAGCCTCTGAGACTGTCGTCCTTCACAGGACACGGTGTCCCACAAGATAGGGGCTGCGGCAGAGAAGAAATTCAGGACCGGGGAGGCTCCTGTGTGGGGAGAGGAGACAAGGAAGGTTGTGTATGTGGACATGTGGGCCCATTCTGGAAGGTTCTGTTGCTTCAAATGCCGTCTTTTCTCCCCAGTTTACCTGCTGGGCACTGGAGGGGAGAGCTGCGGCCCAGGGTGTTCCTTTAGGGGGTCTCAGCCACCCCTTGGTGGACCCGCACGTGGCACCTGACAAGGACACGGTTCTGAAAGTGATCGTGGCTCTAGAAGATTCCACATTTGGAAAGTGCACCCAAGACTGGCTCTTTGAAGCCCACAGCCCGTGCGGGTCCCGCTGAGGGCCCAGCCCCAGAATCCAGGCTGCTCCAGCAGACACGCTTGCTATGGAAACTCTGGCTTCCTTCCCGAGAGTAGACAAGGACAAGATTGCAGCCACAGCGGGCAACCGGTTCTGGGAAGTTCCAGATGTTCTTACGGGCGAGCTGAGACATGGACACAGGGCTCAGCCTTCCAGACACTGGGAATGCTCCCAGACTAGCAAAGGCACGTAGGTGACGGGGAGGGAGGTGTGAGGTCCCCAAGGCCACCCCAGCTCCGGGCACTTGCTAGGACGGTCGCAGGACTGGGAGTAGGGTGTGCAGCAGGGGGCCAGTGACCACTCCGGCTACGCGCAAAGGCGTTCCAGGGTTGGGGGGCGTCGGGGGAGTCCCGGTGCCCGTCCTGGTGTTCGCTCGCGGAGTCCCGAGGGCCTCGCAGACAAGGCGATTCCCCAGCGAGGCGGGGTCAGTGCCCCTCCAGGGAAGCCCGTTAGAGACCCCGTGCCTGTCTGGGGAACGGTCACGTGGGCTCCCTGCCTGCCCGCCCGCCCCCAATCCAGGCCCCAGAAGGAAAGCAGGCGTCCGGCATGACCCACGGGTTCGCGCCAGCAATGTGGACGCTGGGAGCCCCTCGGACGGCTGGAACGCGTTCGGCTCAGGTCGGGGAGCCGCTCACTGCCGGTAGCTGCGGGGTTGCACGGAGAACCGCACCGGGAGACAGGGTTGGGCGGTGTAAGGGGCGGGGCCAGCAGTGGGGCAGCCGCGGAGCCAGGGGGAGGCGGGGTCGGCGTGGAGACCCGGTGGGGGCGGGGCGGGGGAGGTGGGACGGGCCCCGGATGGGCCCTGAGCTGGTGTCTGAGCAGGGAGGCGGACTCAGGCCGCGGAGGGAGGGGGGGCGGGGGGGGGGGGGGGGGGGGGGCCAGGAGTGGGGCGTTTAGGGGCGGGGACTGAGCCGGTAGGCGGGGCCGGCATGGAGACGGGAGGGGGCGGGGCGGGGGAGGGGAGGCAGGCGGAGGTTGGGGCGAGTGAGCCAGGGTCCGGGGCCGGGGGCGGGGACTGAGCAGGGAGGCGGGACCACCCTGGTCCCCGAGTCGGTGGGAGGTGGGGCAGGTGGGGGAGGTGGGAGAGGTGGGGCAGGGCCAGGGTGGGGCCGCCCAGCGGGGGTCTCAGCACGGAGGCGGAGTCAGGTCAGGGGGCTGGGTAGGGGCAGGATCGGTGAGGCGGGGTCTGGACAGTGCCCGCTGGAAATGGGGAGGTAGAGTCGCCGCCAGGGTCCTAGGGGTCTGGGGGTTTGGGGGACTGATCAGGTCAGGACCAGAGTGGATCCTGGTGAGCCTGGGTCAGAGCAGGAACGGGGACTGAGCACAGAGATGGTGTCTGGGGTGAGGTCAGGTCCCGGGCACTCGGTAGGGGTGGGTTTGGGGGAGCAGGCGGGGGGGGGGGGGTGGGGGGGGGTTGAGCTGCTAGGGGAGGGGTGAGCCCCAGGGAGGCAAGGGCTGGGGCGTGGCTAAGGAGCACGGGGGGCTCCACGTTTTTGGCTCTTTCTGGCGGCCTGAGTGGTTTTGCACCTGCCGGCCTTTTCCCTGAGGCGTGTCAGCCACACAAGTGCGCACGTACACGCGCATCCACGCTCAGACGCGTGGATACACGTTCGAATGCACGCACACCCCCAGATGAAGTCACATGTGCGTACCCGCACAGGTACCCGGTGCACACGTGTTCACATAAGTGCACACATATGTACCTGCTCACGCACACCCATCCGTCGGACACACACGCATGCGCTCACCTAGCCGCACACGGACACACGTGCACAGGATGCTGGCATACATGTGGGTAGACACGTCACACCTTCTCAGACACGTGCATCCACACTGACACTCCAGGAGAGCAAACGCCCGCTCATCCTTTAGGATTCCAGTCAGGGGCGCCTGGGTGGCTCAGTGGGTTAAAGCCTCTGCCTTCGGCTCAGGTCATGATCTCAGGGTCCTGGGATCGAGTCCCGCATCGGGCTCTCTGCTCAGCAGGGAGCCTCCTTCCCCCTCTCTCTCTGCCTGCCTCTCTGCCTACTTGTGATCTCTCTCTGTCAAATAAATAAATCTTTAAAACAAAAGGATTCCGGTCAGAAGTCCTCTTCTGCAACCATCTTCTCAGGCCCACCCATCCCAGGACGGGGGTCACAGCACGTCCGCGTCATGACTCATTAGCTTGTCCCATAGATGCTCCTCGTCTGCCAGGAGGACACGAGCACGTGAAGCAGGTACTGTGGCCAGCGCGTTCCTGCAGCACCGTAATGAACACTTGTGTTGTCAAGGGGCAGCTTCCGTGTTGGGCTTAACTCTAAATCTTTTTCAGGCATAGAAATCTTCCCAGGTAACATGGGGCTTACTTCGGGGCTGCCCGTGACAGAAGACGGGACTTTCGTGGCTGTACGGACATAGCCAGGTGTGGAGGCTGAGCTGCTAATCTGGCCTCTGGACAACGGTATCAAAGGCTTGGGGTCTTTGCTTCCATCTTTCCTCTTCCTTTGGCAGCCCGCGGGCATGGTCTCCTCGCAGTCCCCAAATGGCTTCTGCATCTCAAGGCATCGGACACACAGTGGACGCCCCCGTTCATTCTGCTTCCTCCTGACAATCGTAATTCTTCCGGGGAAACCCTTCCTGTGGGGGTCCCAGCAGAGTGTCTCCACAACCTACTGGCCATGATGCCAGCCAAACCAAACTCACAGAGCCAGAGTCACTAGATTCGTAGAATCACCTCAGGCCGTGGCTCTCCACCCACCAGATTCTGCTCCTTCAAACAGCCTGACGGAGATACGTTCCCTACCACGCAATCCATCCACAGGACAACTCAGTGGCGGTCCGTGCAGTCATAAAGCTGGACCATTATCACCACCGTCAATGTCCGAACCTTGTCACCGCCCTGGAAGGAAACCCCTTACCTCCTTCCTCCAGCCCAGGAAAACCACTAATCTCCCCAGTCTCTCTAGATCTTCCTGATCTAGACATTTCATGTACAGGGAGGCCTATGCCGTGCCCATCTCTTCTCTCACTGAGCATCTGCTTTCAAGGTCCATCCCGCTTGTGGTCCATGTCAGCGATACCTGACATTTCCCATTGGCCCCCAGTTTATTGTCCCATTGTCCCCAGTTTTTATTCTAGCAGCGGGAGTGAAGCAGTGCCTCGTGGTGGGTCTGTCAAAAGATTCTCACCCCTTTATGCCAAGTATTTTGCAGAAGCACCTGGGTGGCTCCTATGGTGGCTCCTATGGTGGCTCATATGGAACTGTCTACAGTTCCGGTCAGGATCTCCACGTCTTGGGATCGAGCCCTGCATCAGGCTCCCAGCTCAGTGGGGAGTCTGCTTCTCCCTCTCCCTCTGCCTCTCCACCTGCTTGTGCTGTCTCTCTCTCAAATAAATAAAATCTTCCCAAGAAACCTGTTCTGTGACACTCCCCTCACCTTCTGAAATCAGAGGCAGAGGTAACATAGGGTTTCTGCACGTGTAACTCACATGTGGTTGAATCTATGTATTATGTAGCTGTAATTGTACTATAAAGGGGAACGAAAGGGAAATACATTTTAATAGAACAACATGTAATTTAGTATGTCAGTGCTTGGCTTCGACATCACAAAACCTGTGAAAGTAACCAGATGCTTAAATTCAAATTTAAGGAAAGGGATAACATTCTACTTGATTCAACCTTTAAATTTAATATTTTTCGAATGAGGCGTATCTGTATAAAATCTGAGTCACTATGGTTACAGCAATCCTGGTGCGCTTATTTTCCATTCAAACGCTGAGTCACTCTGCCACTGAAGGTATGTTTTTCCAAAACACTGAAAAATTCTCAGTAAGATTCGGAATAAAAAGGAGAACACCCTTTCCTGGAATCCCATTGTAGGTGTATTCCTGCAAAATTAAGTCCGTCTTACAGTCATTCAGAGATCATCTGTGTTTATAAGTAGATCAAAGTTAGACTGCTTGCTCAGAATTGTTTGCTGGTCTCCCCCGGGGAAAGGCGGGCAGGACACAGAGCCGCGTCCCTCCCTGCGGGACGCCTGGCATCAAGACACCGCCGGGGAGCAGGTACAGAACACCCAATTTTTGTGTCGACCTGAAATCTGCAATTCCACGTACACCCGGGAGAATGCACCTGGGGTCGGAGGTCTCCAGACTGGGACTGGAGAGGACAGTGGTTTGGAGGGAATCCCTGTGCAGGGCCCGTGAATCACGGGTGCTCCTGAAATTAGTCTGCCTGGGAGCCCATTTCCAGAGCAAACCCCTCATGCAGCCCCCTTTTCCGATGGACATTAAACCCTTGAGATCCCGTAAATTCACGATGTCTTATTCATCTAGGGCTGACTTATCAATGTGCCCCAGACTGAAGGGCGCAGATGGTAGGCGTTCATCTTCCAGTATGGAGGCTGGGAGTCGGAGATCCAGGAGAGTTCAAGGCAGGTTCCTCTGGAGACCTCGCTCCTGGGCCTGCAGACCGCATCTTCTCCTTGTGACCTCACGTGGTTGTCCTTCTGCATGGGTCTGTGTCCTCATCTCCTTACCAGGACAGCAGTCATGTGGGGTATGGCTACCCTACTGACTACTGAAACTAAAGTATCTCTTTAAAGACCTCATGTCCACATACGATCACTTTCTGGGGTCTGGGTAAGGACTGGAAGGAGTGGACTTGAGGGGGACACAACTCAGGCCCTAAGAAGTGTCCTGCCTTCCACAGCCTGGAGACGTTTCTGTTAAACGGAGAGCAGGGGCATGCATGGGGTGTCCTGAAGCGACTCTAGGTGGGACCCAGGACAGCGGTCTATGCTCCTGCAAGGCCGAGAGTCCCTGTGTCCCAGTGGGAGCTCGTGAGGGCAGCGCATCCCCTGTGTCTCTGGGAAGTCCTGCGTTTCACAGCCTCCAACACGTGCCACCCTTTCTGGCTTCGCCCAGCACACGTCTTTACGTAGCTGGAAGGAAGGGGTCTTGTTCCTGAAAGTCAGGACGGGCTGGGCTGTCAAGGCTCACTCCCGGGCAGCCCGTGGACCTCATGGGGAATAGGCTGGGACTCCTTCCTGACCGACACGCTTATTCAGAGCACAGCATCTTGGGTCTACACCCGCCCTAAAGGCCAGTCCAGCTGTCTGGCTGGTCCTCGCAGAAGCTCTAAGTCTTCGTGCCTTCTCTCCTAACACAGTGTCTACCTATTTTTCTGTAAATACAGCATCGTTGGTGGTCGGCTCTGTCCCCCGCGCCACGCTCTGTTGAATTCAAGTCTGCCTGCGACAAAATCACTAAGGTTTATTTATGATCTTCTTATCGACATATCCCAAAAACCGAAAGCCCAAGTTTGGGACACACACGGGGCCGGCATACGTACATAGAAGATGTGCGGGGACGTGTGTGGGCAGGAAGCAGATCTGGGGCTGTCCACAGGCGCAAGAGGGCGGGGCAGGAGGGACCGCCGGGGAGGAAAGGTCCGTCCTTATCTGGATCATGGTAAGAGTTTCAGCGTGCGCACACATTTCAGAACTTACCCAAACCTACGGTTTCCGTGTGCATTTTATCGCATGTGAATAACACCCTCATGAAGCCATTAAAACAACTCCCGGTTTCGGGTGGTAGCACATCATTGCACATTCAAAGAATTATTTTGATGCACCTTGCTCTTAAAGGAGCCCGGTGTTTGTGTCCCCTCCGTGTCATTTGGATCTCAGCTGGGTTGGGTCCAGGAAGCGTCCTTTAGCTTGGCTCTCTCGGTGTTGTAAGAATGATGCAAACACACATTTCTCTTGCAGTGAAAGCTGATTGGGACCTGACGGGGCTGGTTGGTGGGGCAGGGAAGGAGGGACAGACACACTAACAATACTCCATAAGTGGAAAAACCTAGACACGGAGATCGGAAGATCCTATGAGCGGGAGCTTTTCTTAAAATAAAATACCACACAGGCAAAGGTGGAATGAGAAAGACCATACCCCAGCTTTGCTGAGGCTTTTCAGTCCATCGGGTTAATCAAGAATTTCTAGGGCCGTCTGGCTGGCTCTGTTGGCGGAGTGTGCGAACCTTGATCTCGGGGTCGGGTTTGAACCCTGCTTTCAGTATAGAGATTACTTAAAAATAAAAAAAAAAAATTTAAAAAAAGGATTTCTGAGTCAAAGAGTGGATGCCAAAGGTCAGCCATTGCTCAATGGCTAAGCGCTGTGGAACCCCTTTGGCCCGCTTCCCAGGCCCTGAGAGAGGAAACCGTGTCAGGAGTGGACCACGCACCCTGTGGAACCTGTGCCATGATTTGCTTTCCACATGACCGAAAGAAGCGTTTCAAACATTCCATTGCCGGATTTACCGGACCTTTTGTGTAATACTTGGGCCGTCATTAGGAAGGAATTGGAACACTAACTGATAGTTTGTAACAAAACTTCCGCGAGATGTCTCTATAAATATCGAAAAGTGGAAACTAAGAATGTATCTAATGAATCTTTTTTTTAAGTTTTTAAAAAATGTGTTTCTTAATTTAAAAAATCTGTCCCCCCAACCTGGGGTTTGAACTCACATTGCCAAGATCGAGTTGCACGGTCCACGCACTGAACCAGCCAGGTGCCCCTAAATCTTCTCTATTCCTGGCAATAAGTCACGATCACCCTTCAGTACCTGTGGGGAAAAAGGGGAGTTCCGCTCATCCTATTAAAAGATGAGGCTCAGATGCATTTGTATTTACTGCTGTAAATTGCGTGTGGTATATTTAAACACCTACCATGTTAGTGAGTTGCCAGGAGTCATAATAATTCAGGAAAAAGGGTAACCGTTGGAGCTTTAGGGCTCTAACAAATGTCACTATGAGCATGGAGGTGGTGACGAGCTCAATTAAAGATTTGGGCATAAAACGATGTTGCCTAACAGTTCACTGCCAGAAAAAGAAAACTCGTAACGTGCTCTGAGTGATGAGGAATGAACATATAATTTCAAATAGGAACAGAATAGAAAGATACAAGTCTGGGAGGCGTAGGTTTAGGGTTAGGGTCATGGTCCCAACTAGATGACCCGCTTCCAAAGGTGGACATAGGGAGCCCGTGAAAGGGCCCGAGCTGCAGAGATGGGGCCAGGCGAGCCCAGGGGACCTGGGATGGCGACCCTGCTCTGCATGGTCCTGGGCAGGCCGAGTGTGGTCCTTGTCAACGTGTCTGAACCCACAGATACTCACAGCACTGGACTCCGTCCCATGAATAACACTGTAGCTCCTCGCTGGTCACAAATGCACCACCCAGAGCCAGATGTTCATAATCAGGGGAACTGGGAAGAGGGTGGTGGTTGGAGAGATCATGGGAACCCTGGATTTTCTGCTCCATGTTTCTGTAAACCTGAAACTGCTCCTAGAAAGGAAGTATAGTAATTATAAAACAAGAAGGTAAAGCAGAGGGATAAGGGAAGGGGAAGGATGGACAACAGGGAAGAGTGGAGACCTGCAGGGCTTTTGCAAGGTGGGGTTCCCTTCCGACGGACCCACTCAGACCGAGAGCACTGCAGAATCCTCAGAATGTGGGCGAGTCTTGCAAATGTAACATTCCAGGGGGAAAGTAAGTCCCAAAAGATTACATACAGCATAAAACTGTTTACAAGTTACAAAAAGTAAAAGTTAAACCACACGGCTTTTAGGTGTGGAAGTGAGTTTAATAGTGACTCTCCCTTCCCCCCCGCCAAGGACATGCACCCCTCATAATCCCTGGAAGCTGTGCCCGGATCTCAGCTGGAAAATGGTCTCTGCAGACGTGATTCAGGGAAGGATATGAGATGAGACCGTCCTGGATGGACCACCTAGAGTGGTCCTAAATCCAGTGACGGGTCCTTAACGAAAGACACGCAGAGCAGGCGGCAGAAGAGGAAGAGCCCATAG
Source organism: Enhydra lutris kenyoni (assembly GCF_002288905.1). NCBI lineage: Eukaryota > Metazoa > Chordata > Mammalia > Carnivora > Mustelidae > Enhydra > Enhydra lutris. Next base: position 13,981,949 of record NW_019154136.1, on the reverse strand, counting down.
GGTAATGAAGGCAGATGGGTGAAGCGTGTACACACTGAGGGACAGATCCCCAGAGTCCCAGGGCTAAAGACCTGGGAGGGATCCTGGGATGGACGCGCCCCTGGAGCTCCTGGAAGAACCCATCCCTGCGGACACCCTCACGTTATGCTTCTGGGCTCCACCATGTGCCGGAGTGAATTTTGAGGGCCCCGGTTTGGGGTAATTTGGTAGAGCAGCCATGGGGAACCAACAGCACATGCACCTAGGGCAGACGAGCCACCCCAGGCAGAAGGGAGGCAACCAGCAGTGCTGGCCAGGGTGGGCGAGCAGGTGGGTGGGATGGCAGGGCTGGAGGCCACCAAGCTTTTTAGGGGTGACGGTTTTCAGTGCTGATTAAGCTCTAACTGTCACACACATGTGAGCACGACAGCACAGCCGGACTGAGCCCGAGTCGTGATCCAGGTAAGTGGCCATCCCACTGTCCCCCTGTGGTCCTCCGCACAAGGCAAAGAGAGTTGCCGTGAGCTCTCGGATATCTGAATGGACGATGTTATAAACTCACTTGAAATGGGAACATGTATTCAGCACACACAAGAACAATGAGAGAGGCTGCACACGGTGACCAGCAGTCTGCAGGCGTCTCCAGCATCAGGATCCAACGGCCCAGGGGACTGAGTGTGATGAGTGGGTGGCTTGCCCCACAGCTGCCCACGAAACCTCTGTCCTTGTCCATGGCCAGCTCTCAGAGGGGTCCCACAGGAGGGTCATCTGGGGGCTCAGACGAAGGCCGGCCCAAGTCCAGAGGCCTGGTGGTGCTCTGCGTGATGACCAAGCCCTTGATCCCCACAGATTGGTCAGGATGGGCAGCTGAGCTGGCCACTGATGGAGCAAAGGAGTGAGCCGGGGGGCCTGTCAGCATTGTCCAAGGGGACAGGGACTTCATGAGTCTTATGTGAGTCTCAGGAGGACAGTGGCTCATTGCAGGAAGCTGGGGTGAGTTCTCTGGGGAACCAGAACAAAGGACTACATGCCAGTGGCTTACACATCAGAAATGACTTTATTGTCTGGGGGTTCTGGGGGCCAGAAGTCCCACACCACATCACAGCTTCACAGCTTTGAGGGGGCTTCACCCTCTCCGAAGGCTCTATGGAACTGTTGGAGAGGAAAGGCTTTTCTTCTACCCTCTTATGTTCTGCCGGTGAGGCCTGTGAATTAAAGTAAAAATGAGAGATTAAAAGGAAACAGAACACCTTGTGTATGCATACGGACATGCAGAGGCCTCCAGAGATGAGAAGTGAGGCTCAAAGATGTAGTTACACTCAGGGGTTTACACCTCCTTTTAACTAAGAAGAGGGTTTGGGTTTCACGAACCGATGAATCGTGGGGACGTGACTAGAGAAACAGTGAGGGAACTAATGGCCGATACAGGTTATTTTAGTCAGGTCTGTCTGTGCAGTGTCTTCTCAGTGCTGGTGGTCCCTCTTCAGTGATAAGAGTCACTGCCCTTCTCCTGGCACAGGACAGAGGAGAGGAAACCTTCACAAAGGGAAATTTGGGGTGGCAGTTTTTCAGTCCTCTTCAAAGGATCAGTTCTAGGCGTCTCTCCCAGCTTCTGGAAGTTGTTTGGCTTGTGAAATCTTTACAGCAACCTTCACAAGACATTCTCCTAGGTGCATGGGGGTCCGTGTCCAAATTCCCCTTTCTTATAGGGAAGCCAGTCCTGCTGGATTAGGGCCCAGCCTAATGGGCTCTATGCAGACCCCGTGACCTAGTGAGGTCACAGTCTGAGGTCTCCGACTCTAGCATCCTTTCAGCCTAGAATAAAGCCGGTTTCTGGAACATGGAGGTAGGGGGATTCCACTGATCACAGTGGTTTCCCAGGAGCGCAGGCTGTGGAGACTTTCTGCCCTATGGGGGTTCTTATTGCTTTTCTCCAAGCCTCTCCATTCCCTCACCCTGTCGCAGTCCCTGGGCTCTGTGTTTGGATCACAGGTTGTGTCGGAGAGATCCCAGGGGGACACCCCGAGCCCTGCAGACTGGGGTCGGATCCGGAGCTGACAATCTCTGCCCAGGAGCAGGAGTCCACAGTGGGGGAAGGGGTGTGGGGTCCTGTTCTGCTCCCGCAGCGGTGTGAGCATGGATGAGTGTGTGAGCGTGATGGAGAGACGGAGAGAGACACAGAGAGGGAGAGACGCGTGGGCGGTAGTCCTCGTAGTGCAGAGACGGAAATGAGACGCGGATGAGATGTGGAGGAGACACCCATGGGACACGGATGGGACAGGTGAGGCCCGGATGAGGCTGGCTCTGCACTGAGTAGGGAGGAGAACCCCCAGGGCATGTGACAAAACCTGAACAGGCATCGAGGACAGTGACAACGTTGTTCTGGAGACTCTGGGAAATATGCACAGACTGTCCCCCAAACTGGCATGAAGTTTGTTTGTTTTCAAGCTGGTTTATCGATCTGAGAGAGGGAGCAAGTGAGAAAGTGCAGAGGCGGGGGAGCCAGAGAGGGAGACGCAGACTCCCCTACGGACGTGGGACTCGATCCCAGGACCCCGGGATCATGACCAGAGCCAGAGGCCGACGCTTCACCGACGGAGCCCCCCACACAACCCCCTTTTATTCATTTTTAAAAATCAATTAATTAATTTATTTGACAGAGAGAGGGAAAAAAAACTGTGATGACATGTAAAATAATTGGATCTCTTGGACAATACGCCTGAGGCCACTTTGAGGCCCGGCAAAGTGATGTCACTGTTCTCTGTGCAGACCCGGGGAGCCCATGTCGGTGGACGCGGGGTGGTGACAACCTCAAGGACTGCCCATACCGTAGACACATGACTAGGTGGAAGGGTTGGGGTAGGGGCAGTAATAGTGTAATTGTGGGGAGGTGACTCGGAGACATGAGGGGATGGGGACAGACCCGAAAGTGCGGGGGAGAGACAGGGGACAGATCCTGGAGAGCGGTGGGGGAGGGGACAAGGGACAGACCCTGGAGAGTGGTGGGGGAGGGGACAAGGGCTAGACCGGGGAGAGGGGGGGGGGGGGGGACAAATCCTAGAGAGGGAATAAGGGACAGACCCTGGAGACAGGGGTTGGGGTGGGGGACGTGACTAGTACAACACAGGGACACGACCCTAGAGAAGGGGGAGGGGGGCGGGGAACGGTCACCGGAGCAAGGGGGGGACAAGACACAGAGAGGACAGACCCCCGGAGAACGGGGCAGAGGGCACAGATGAGGGTGCCTACATGGAACTGCACAGAGGACAGACCCCTGGAGAGGAGGGGGGAGAGGACAGACTTCAGAGAGGGGAGGGGATGTCAGGGGACTACACAAGGGACAGACCCCTGGAGGGCAGTGAGGGAGAAGACAGAAGAGACACCCCAGGGAAGGGGATGACACAGGATGACTGGGGGGGGGGACAGACCCCCCCAGAGCAGTGGGGGGAGGACAGGGCATCAGAGTCAGCATGGGGAGGTCATGAGCAGAAACCACACAAGGAAGGAGATTCCTGGAATCCCCGCGACCCTGGGAATGCGGCCCCTGGGCTGTGGGGCTGAAATCCCAGGACACAGCTTAGTAAGCTGCTACCTGAAGAATTCGGACAGAAAGTTGACTTCCTGAAACACCCGTAGAATTAGCTAACAGCGTTCACAAGTCTTGTCACTTGTATCTTTATCCTGTGTTCTGGGTAGACGACGTGTGTGGGTCAGGAAAAACCCCCGAAGAGGAAAAATCCCGGGGACCTGGTGCCACAGACGAGTCTTATTTCCACAGGGATCGTTTTAACCCCGAGACCTGTTTACCTGCTCCCTTACCCGCACGCGGATCCATATCCCAGAGCAGCCGGGGTGAGGGCATTGGGGACAGAGGGTCACGGGGTGAAGGGGATGTCACAGGGTGGGGTCATGGGGCTAGGGGAGACGTCACAGGATGGGGGTCGCAGGACTGAGGGTGGTGTCACAGGGCGAGGTCACTGGGTGGGGGTCACAGGGCTGGGGGCTATGGGTCACGAGACGGGGGTGATATCACGGGACAGGGTCACTGGGTGGGGGTCACAGGGCTGGGGGCTGAGGGTCACAGTGCTAAGGGTGATGTTACAGGGCAGGGGTCACGGGGCCAAGGGTGATGTCACAGGATATGGATCATGGGACTAGGGTGATGTCACAGGATGGGGGTGATGTCGTGGGGTGGGGTCATGCTGGGGACTCAGCTGCCTTCAAACTTTGCCTCCAACCTGACAGAGCCCAGGTGCTGAGGGAGGGGTTGTCCGTGGGGGAGGGGTGACCCCACCTGACAGAGCACAGGTGCTGAGAGAGGGGGTGTCTGTGGGGGAGGGGTGACCCCACCTGACAGAGCACAGGTGCTGAGGGAGGGAGTTTCTGTGGGGGAGGGGTGACCCCACCTGACAGAGCACAGGTGCTGAGAGGG
>NW_019154136.1:13969804-13977528 GCF_002288905.1 Enhydra lutris kenyoni | reverse complement strand
GTGTCTGTGGGGGAGGGGTGACCCCACCTGACAGAGCACAGGTGCTGAGGGAGGGAGTGTCTGTGGGGGAGGGGTGACCCCACCTGACAGAGCACAGGTGCTGAGGGAGGGGGTGTCCGTGGGGGAGGGGTGACCCCACCTGACAGAGCACAGGTGGTGAGGAAGGGGGTCTCCGTGGGGAGGGTGACCATGCACCTCCTCTGTGCCCCAGAGGTGTGGCATATCTCTCAGCCCTGCCTTTGAAAGGACCCCCAGGGGTCCCTCTCTCGTGCCCCTTCAGAGTTCCAAGGACCTGTGCCAGGTGGGTGCCCTCCTGCCCAGGCGGCCAACTCTGTGTGGCCCCGAGCCCGTGGCTCCTGTCCCTGTCTCTTCATCTTTGTGTCCCACTCCTGCGGGGAGTGGCGAGTGAAGCCTGGGCCCACGGGGGACCACGCTGCATCCTGCCGGCACAGTGGGCGGTCGGGGTCCCGCCCGAGAACAGTGGGACCCTGGGACACGGCGGCAGGTGGACGATGCAGGCACAGGTGTGGGCGGGATTCTTGTGAACCATGAGCCGAAGTCACATGCGCCTGCCATCTGCAAGACCGGATGGAACCGGAGGGGGTTACGCCGAGCAAAACTCATCAGTCACAGACACGCACGTACCGTGTGACGTCCCTGATACGAGGAACCTGAGAAACAAGGCAGAGGCTCACAGGGGAAACGGGAGACAAACCATGAGAGACTCCTGATCTCGGGAAACAAACTGAGGGTTGCTGGAGGGGGTGGAGGGACGGGGTGGCTGGGGGTGGACGCTGCGGGGGTGTGCGCTGTGCTGAGCGCTGTGGATGGTGTAAGCCTGATGAATCACACGCTTGTACCCCTGGAACAAGCAATACATTATGTGTTAATAGAACAAACCAACAAAAATCACATGAGCCTTCTGCCGCGTCGTTCGAACACTTCCTGAATGAGGCAAATTTCAAGGAAAATGAAAGTCATGATTTCCTGAGGAAGAAACGCAAATGCAAAGAGAGAACAGCTGCGAGAGAAACAGGGGTTCACATCAGAGGGGAGGTCCCAGAAGCCTGCTTGGCAGAGAGCAGAAGGAGCAGGTCCCGTCTTTTTTATCTTTTCTGAGACATGGACAGAGATGAAGGGCTTTCCACGTCCATTTCCTAGGGGGACGGGACCTGGGTGCAGGGACAGCCAAAGTGGGGTTTGGGGGAAGCCAGATGAAGCTACGTCCACAGTGGGGTTGGGGGAGGGGACCCAGGTGCAGGGACATCCACAGTGGGGTTGGGGGCAGGAGCCAGCCCATGTGGACCCGCAGCTGTGCCTGGTCAGTGTCTTCGAGGTGACCCTGTGTGAGGAGGACGCCATGTACGGTTGTCCAGAACTTGCCCCCCGGACACCCTGAACCCGTCCGGTTCTGCCTGTGATTTCCCTGTCACGGGGACCCGTGCGGCGTGTCAGTGTGCGGAACGTCAACGTGACTCTCAAGGCATCATGCCTCAGTGCTGGGCTGTAGGCAGGGGTGAGGCGCTGAGCCCTGCGGGTACCAGGTATCGGGGGAACCTGGAGGAGGTGGTGCCCAGCGAGGAGGCAGGCCCAGGGCCCCGGCACACAGGAGGCATCCAGCCCAGCAGGTCCGTGCGACAAGGGATGTGCTGTGTGCTCGCCATCGGGGAGGGCAGGGGTGCGACTGGGAGTGAGCGGGTGTGCTTTGGGGAGAATGTTCTGGAACCAGACAGGGGGTGGTGCCCAGCATGGGGAGTGGCCCCAACGCTTGCCTTAAACACCTAACCAACCATTACACAGAAGGAGCCCAAAGGAAGATTGTCTAGAAAGGCCACGCAGGGTCCTGGGCTCGGGAAACACCCCTGTCCCTTCCCCTCATGGGTGACATCGGTGACAGGTGGGTCTTCACCCCAGACATGCTTACTGCCCTGGCGCAGGAGGCCTGCGGCGAGTGTGTGGACCCCGTGCTGGTTCCCAGAGGTGGGAATGAGACAGCAGTAGCTTCTGTCCCGAACAGGGTGTGAGGGTCTGCAAGGAGAGCCCCCCATGGGGCGTGAGGGTCAGCGGGACGAGACACCCCTCATGGGGCATGAGGGGGTCAGGGGGTCGAGACCTTGAGACCCTGCAGGGATGAGGCCTTGGGGCTTCTGGCCTCAGTGCAGCCTGGAGGACTGCCTGGAGGAAGTGGCCACAAGCAGGGCCTGGTGGACGGAGGTGGGGGGTGCAGGGGAGTCCGCTGTTTCCACAGGCAGCACACGCTTGTTCTGGACACCCCCACCCCAGGAGGCTGCAAGTGTGCCGTGGGTGGGGCCCATCCGGGTGTGGGCAGGTCCCTGCGGACTGTCCAGCCTGTCCAGCTCCAAGAGCCCCGGACTGTCCAGCCTGTCCAGCTCCAAGAGCCCCGCATACCTCAGCTCCCGGCCCTTCCTCCCGCCGCAGAGCCAGCGAGGCTGGGTGTCCTTGTCCACAGCATCCCCCCTGCTCCTCCTCCCTCCGTGTCCACGTCACAGCCCCTGGGACTGCACGCCCACGCCCCCCCTCCCCGGGTGAGGCAGGCCAGTCCCTGCTTTAGCTCAGCCTTTGCAGCGACCTCCAGGCCAGTGCACTGGGGGGCCTGCCATGCACAGGTTTCCGGGGAGTGGTCCCATCTGAGGCAGGACGGGCAGTAGAGCCCAGTGGAGGCCAGATGTCCGAAACCGACGGAAGGGAGGGAGGGTCTGGTCCGCAGGCAGCCCACGTGAGGTCACTGTCAAGGTCCCCAGAGCTCAGGAGCCCAGAGCCCCATTTTATGGGGTCTGTGTGGGGTCCTGGGCTGTGGAGGGGAGACTGGGGGCCAAGGAGGGGGCTGTGGGCAGGGAGCTGGGTCTCAATGCAGAGAGGGAGGAGGAGCAGAGGCCAGAGGAGGGGGAAGAGAAGGGGAGAGAGGAGGGCAGGGAACAGAAGCCAGTGGGCTGTGGACCCCTGGCCCCAGGGCACAGGCAGCCACAGGGCTGCAAGGGGGAGGGTGCCTGGCACCGGGTGGAAGGAGGCCACCTTGGAGAGCCCCACCCACACCCTGGGCCGAGCCAGCCCCCTGAGCCCCGGGCCCCACAGGTTAGTCCTGTCTTCCTATGGTCGGTGTCCCCTCTGGTCCCAGCCAGTCTCCCGCAGACTTGCCGTGAGGCACATTTGCTGAGCAGACGGGGCTTGGGGGGTGGGGGGCGGAGGCAGGACTAGGGTCTCACGTGCTGGGCTCCCAGTCACCTGGGGTCAGCATCTGAGTGGGCCGGTCTGCAGATGTGCACGTGCCCTGAGTCCCCTGACTGGGGCCGGGACAAGGGCCACTCAGGCCAGATGGCCGGACACTTCAGTACAGGACAGGGTCACTTTGCCGGCCAGTGTGCTCAGAGATCAGAGGTGCCGGCACCCACGGGTGTGAGGCAATCCGGGCTCTGATGAAAGTCTTATTTGCTCTGGCCCCGGCGTCCAGACCACAGCCAGAGCACGGTCAGGCTCTCAGGATGTCCTCCTTTCCCCTATCCTGGCTGCTGACCATCCTGGTGCCTTGTCCCCTGACTGCTGTGTCCCCTGGTCACACCCAGGGTCTTTCTGTCCCCATCCCCCATTCACTGACCCCACGGTCACACTCGGGATGCCCTCAGGATGCCCTCCTGTCCTGTGTGAGGGTCCGGTCCCTGCAGCCTGGGGATGTGAAGACCGGTAGACCCTGGGGCAATGCTGTCCACGTAAAATTCCTGCTCTGGACTTGAGGGTCCCTGGTCTGGACTTGGGGGATCCCTGGTCTGGACTTGGGGGTCCCTGGTCTGGATTTGGGGGTCCCTGGTCTGGACTTGGGGGTCCCTGGTCTGGATTTGGGGGATCCCTGCTCTGGATTTGGGGGTCTCTGCTCTGGACTGGGGGTGTCCTGTTCTGAACTTGGGGCGGTCAATGCTCTGAACTTGGGGATCCCTGGTCTGGACTTGGGGGGACCCTGGTCTGGACTTGGGGGTGGTAGGCTGCTGTGTGTCCCCACCCCCCCTGCACCCTGCACCGCCCAGCCGCCCACCCCCCACCGCACAGCAGGAACTGAGTGTCCGGCAGGCCGCTGCTCCTCCCCCCGGGGGCGGTGTTGGGGCAGCCAATGACCCGCAGAGAGCATTTTAGGAAGTGCTGGAGCATCTGAGGCAGAGGAGGGAGCCTCTGCCGGAAACCCTGGGGGAGCGACTGCGGCCCGCGGTTAGTGCCTCCTGGCTGAGCGCAGGGGTCCGCCGTGGGGACAGCAGGCTGACAGGTGGTCCCAGCCAGGGGCGCCGGTGGGGGGCCAGGGAACAGGGAGTCCGGAGGGTCCTGCGTTGAAGCTATTGCTTCCTCCCAACCCGGCTAGAGGGGCAGCAGGACCCGCCACCAGAATGTCCACTCCAGGCTTGGTGTCCCTGCCCGGCAGGTGGAGGGAACCGGCTGGGGTCAGAGTGGAGCCTGGAACCCCCCACCCTGGCTGTGGCCCCAGGGTCCTGAGGGTGGCAGGTGCCCTGGGCCCTGACCTAGCTGCCGGGCAGGTGAAGGACTTGTTGGCTCGGCGGGGGGGGGGGGGGTCACAGCCAGTCCCTGGGTGCTGGGGCAGGACCTCTGGACAGGCAGATCAGGGAGGATGGGCTGGTGAAGGAGCCTTGGGGAACCTGGTGAGGAGAAGGAGGCCCAGGGTGTCAGGCGGTTTGCTGGCCACATGTCCGTCTGTTTACTCACCAGAGAGCTATTTCCTGAGCCTCACCCTGTCACCTGTCACCATCACCCCGAGAATGAGCTGTGCCACCTCCCAGCACACTCACAGGTGGGAGGCTCTGGAAACTCACCGGCGGGGTCCTGGGCTCTGCAAACCTGCTCTCAGCCCTGTTTTGTGCAATCCCCTCCCCCAGGGCAGCCTTGCTCATCCGGGAGGTGGTCCAGCTCGGTGAGGACAACATGGGGGTGCAGGTGCCCCCAGGACCTCTCCCAGGTGCGGGGACGGCTGGACATTTCCTGTCTGCTTGGGAACTGCCTCTGTGGGGGGAACCATGTGCCTTGTTCTGGAGTTTGTCTGTGGTGCTCCTTGCTGGGAACAACCCTAATGCCCAAAGAGCACATTTTGAGGGGGTTGTGTTCTGTCCCCCTTCAGTTTGAAGTTCAGAGAGTCATTTTCCTTGGAGGCAAAATGATGAGCCCCTGGGAGATCCCAGGATCCACCGGAGCCCCCTGTCCGGGGCCACTGGGATGGGGCTGGGCTCCTGTCAGTGCTTCAATTGGGTTTGAAGAGGCCCCTGGGGCGGCAGCTGGGAGAGACAGGGCCCCAGCCTCTGTTCTCCTAACAAGGATGCAGGGGCTATGTGTCCCCATCCAGGCTGCCCCCACTCCCCGGTGAGGTTCACCAACACACACTTACAGAATTCTGAGGATGGAGTTACACAATGCCTGATCCGCCTTCATTCCAGACACCTGCGTGGGTGCCGGGCAGGTGGTGGCCCATCCGTGCCTGGATGGCAACTCAAGGAATGGTTCCTGGGTGTGTGTGTGTATGGCACAGCCCAGCCCCTGACCGCCTGGACGCCAGCTGTGTGAATGTCAGCCTCCCCCCCAGGAGGTCTGGGGTCCCACACTCACTCCTGCAGGGACACTGTTGACACCAAGTGTGAGCTGAGAGAGTTCTGGGATAGGCCACAAGTGAAGATGGATGGCAGGGGAGCCAGTAGAGTATGTCAAGGACCCTCTTATGGACGAGGTAGAGGACCAGTCCTTATTGCCGTCGAGGCAGAATGAGAACCAGCAGTGTTGGCTTTTGGTGTACTAGAGGCATTGTAGACCAAGAGGAATTCTTTTCTACACTCTTAGGTTCTGTGACTGAGACAAGCAAACTAAAATGGTGAAAGACGGGGGTGCCTAGCTGGCTCAGGGGGTGGAGCATGCTACTCTTGAATTTAGGGCTGACAGTTCAAGCACCATGTTGGGCATAGAGCTTGTCCGAAAAATAAAATAAAATAAAATACAAAATAAAAGAAATAAAACAACAAAAGACAGATAGGCAGGAGAAGAGGTTGATTCTCTATGTGTACAGAGGCCTTCACGGAAAAGAAGTAGATTCATGGAGGTAGACTTGTGGGCTTACCTGCCATTTCAACAATGGGTGACACATTTGCGGGGAGGTGACAAGCCGGAGGGAAAGGCGGTTGGCATCATAGCGACAGTCAATTATGAGAAGGCAAATGCTTCGGGGACACGACGGGGGGTAAGTGTTCCTTAGTGAGGCTTGTCATGCAGACTTTCCTGGAGGGAACATTCCTCCCTTTCCTGGTGCAGGGGACAGAGCAGGGATGGCTTCAGGAAAGGAACTTGTGCCGCTTTCAGGCCGAGAGGAGAAAGGCAGGGAGTTTTTCCTGTCTCGGCTTTTTCTCAACCTCCTTCAGCTCAAAGTCATCCTATGGCAAAGCGGGTTATTTCCGGGACGCCAGTTCTGACCCCCCGCCCCTGCTGTACCGGCAGAGCTCCGACAGGGGGACACTTGACCAGAGGAAGGGCCACATCCAGACCAGAGGGAACTTGTCCCTCCTAGACAGTGGGTCGGAAACGCCTGCGTGGTGGCCGGCACGCTGCGTGGTCCCTGTGGGCCCGGGTCTCACGCCTCCTGTGCTCCTGCTCAGAACCCAGCCCATGACCCAGGGAGAGGACACGAGGGCTGCCACGTGGGAATCTGGTGGTGGGGACACAGCTCAGCCCAGGACAGGCTCCTGCAGGGAAACCAGTACATGTCACCTCAGGGCTGGGGGGCAAGGCTCTGTCCCCGAGGGTGTCCCCTCTGCGTGGAGGTGGCAGGTCAGGAGGCCGGGCTATGGTGGACGGGCACATGTGGACCAGGGGCGAGGTCTTGCCCACTGGCCCACGGAGCACTGTGGACACGTCCTTGGGGCTCCCTTTCCTGTGCCGTTGCTGACCCACGCCCACCCACCTGCTGATGGTGAGCGGAGATCATACCTGTGTGTGCTGGGCACACAGCTGGCAGATGCTGGAAGGCAGTGGCTGGGGCTGTAGGTTAAGGACCCTGAGACCCCCTAGCATCCCCTAGCCCAGGGTGTCTCCCTGGTGCCTGCAAGGGAGTGCGCTGGCTTCCTTGCACCAGAGCCTAGCACCCCAGCAGAGGGAGCGGGGCGGGGGGGGTGGTGCTCACCTGGGCCCTCAGACACCAGCAACCGCAGGATGGAAACCGCGTGGGCTCTGCAGGCTGCTGTGTGAGCCCCTTCCCACTGCCCGGAGCTGGGTCCCCTCGGTTGACCTCTGCAAAACTTCATTTCCTCCCTCAGGTCACACAGGGTGGCCTCCGATGGGCGGACAGGTGAGCACTTCCAGCAGCTTCCAGAGCCTGCCGTGCACCACAAATGCGGACTGGATGTCGGCACTGTGCCCGGTGCTCTGGGACGTGCCCCTCCACCAGCTCTCCATCCCAGGTGAGGGCCTCCGCGTCCCCGGCGGGGAAGCTGCCGCCATGGGATGGGGCTCGGGTGTGGGGAGACCGCATGGAGCACGTACATGGATATATGCAGTATTGGCAGACACGTGTACACATGCAGTGCATGCATGCAGAACATACACACACGCACGCTACAGGTACAGATGTGTGCGTGAACTTGCACAAGCATGCACACAATACAGGGAGGCGTGCACACACGCACACGCTACAGGTACAGATGTGTGCGTGAACTTGCACAAGCATGCACACAATA
>NW_019154136.1:13963678-13966804 GCF_002288905.1 Enhydra lutris kenyoni | reverse complement strand
GACGCCCCGGTCCCCCAGCACCACTGTCTCTCTGACGCCCCGGTCCCCCAGCACCACTGGTTCTCTGATACCCTGGTCCCCCAGCACCACTGGTTCTCTGACGCCCCGGTCCCCCAGCACCACTGTCTCTGACAACCTGGTCCCCCACCATCAGCGTCACTCAGAACCCAGATCCCCCACCATCAGCGTCTCTCACCGCCATCCCCCTCCCCTCTAGGAGGTGCCGACACTAAACCAGATGTGGTCACGCGGCCAGCAGGTCATTCTGTCCTACGAGGAGGACAGCGTTGTGAGCCGGCACGCAGAGCTGTGGCCTGGGATCCCCTACTGGTGGGGCAACCAGGTGAAACCCCAGGAGCTCATCCACTACCTGGAAAGCATGAAGAGCCGCGGCCGCCCAGGTGAGCACGTCCTGTCCACTTATGGGACCCCACCCTGCAGCCCGGTCACACACTGGCTTGCTTCTGGCTCTCAGGAAAGAAGTTTGGACGTCGTCTTTTTTGTGTGTGTGTGCGTGTGGGTGTGTGCACGCGTGTATAAGTGCATGCATGCACACAGAGGCAGGTATGTGGATAACACGGGTACTCGTGCCTGCGGCTGTGTACATGCAGGTGTATGTGCACTTGTGTGTACGTGGATGCAGATGTATGCATAACATGGACACGCTGCAGTAAGTGTGCACATGTGTGCGTGCGTACAGACACGCAGATAAGTGCACGGCACGCACGTGTGCGTGGGTGTGTGCAAATGTGTGTGGGTGTGTGCACACACGTGCAAATGTGCGTGCATGCACACGGACCCGGATATGCGCACAACATGCATGAACACGCGTGTGGGCATGCGATGTGTGTGTGCACAGGGATGCACGCAGATGCAGATGCACACAGAACATGGATGCACGTGTGTGGGTGTGCACACGTGTACGCACGTGTATGTGTGCAGATGTAGATATGTGCACATGGACAAATGTGTGGGTGTGCGCAGACGTGTGTGTGCGCGTGGGTGTGGACAAGTGCATACATACAGACATGCACACACTTCCTCATGACGCGTGTGTGCACGCATGTGCACACATGTGGTGTCCATGCCGAGGTGTGTGTCGTGTCCATAGGCTGCAGAGGGCTCTGCTGTGCAGGTGTGGCTCCGGCGTCCTGCACCGCCGTGGGACTGACACGCACCCCGTGCGGCGTGCCATGCTCACACACAGACGCGCTGTGCACGGTTGAGTGCAAAAGAGCCAGGACAGAGTGGCTGGTGGCTGCTGACCGTCCGTGTAGCGGGCGCTAGCTGGGGGTACGGGCATGGGCTGGTGGACCCTCCAGCCACCCTGTGTAGCGGGGGCGTGGTTGCTTTATTTGAGGACGAGGCGTGAGGAACGCCCACGACCTGCAGCGGCATGTCTGCTCTCTTTGCCTCCCCCTGTCTGAGCTGTCTGTCCGTCTCTGTAACTGCATCCCTATCCCTCCGTCTTTGTCCGGTTTCCCATCTCACTTTGGTTCGGTGCTTCCTTTGTACAATGGCTGCGTGGAGTCCCCCTCCCAGAGGTGACAGGGTTCTCCGCCTGGAACCCCCTAGGCGGCCAGCGTGGCACGCCGGCCGTGCTGCCAGCGGAGGGCCCCCAGGCGCTCACCCCTCGCACACTCAGTCCACCGTGCCCCATCGGGCGGCGGGTCCGAGGGCGTGCCCTACCTCCGGCTCAGACTGGGCTGGTGCAGGGCCCGTGTGCTCATGTGAACTCCTTGTGGCAATGCCCTCAGGGCCATGTGTTTCCACTGGGGCCCTGTGGTCTGAGGGCTTCGTGAGGCTGCTTCTGCCCAACACGCTGCAGACCAGCCCTGCTCACTGCTGAGGCAGAAGCCCCTGGGCTTGGTGGCATCCACTGGCTTGAAGAAAGGGACCTTTCCTTGATTGTGGAGACCACAGCTTTACTATTTCTATCCGTGGTCAAGGGTATGTGGCTGTGCCAGGGGAGACTCTGAGCGTCCTGGCCGTGTTGTTCTGTGTCCTGTTCCGCATTAGTGGCCGGTGACGCAGTGTGGTCGTGGGTCCCGGTCGGCACTCAGGGAGTGGGTCCCTGAGTCAACTCCATCGACGGCCGTGTTTGGAACCGAAAGAGCCATCAGTGCAGACAGACTCGCGGGGGTGACACGTGTGCCAAGCTGTGCCGCGTGCTTCTGGTAGCTGGCTCCGTGCGCCTTTCCACGGAAGGCAGCTCGTTTTACGCCCAGACGCTGCACTGACCGCTGGCTTCCTGGTGTGTTCCATGGCCCGTTGTTACGGAGCAGACTCCTGCATGGGGTGCCCCTCTGACGCGTGCCGTGGAGAAGGTCTGTGTGGTTCCAACGACACGGGGGTGCGACTGGGGGGCACCGTTCTAGCCCCAAACCTGGCTGAGCTTGGGCTCCCACTTGGTGCTAGTCCCACGGTGTTTGAAAAGCTCTGGGTGGATGCAGCCCAGCGTTCGTGGTACGTGTGTGGGTATGCTGACGGTCCCTCTGCACAACAGAATACGGATTCTGCACGGAGAGGACACATGGTGCCGTGTGGACGGACCACGGAAGCATGGTGGTGGGTGAGGGAAGCCCATACCCACGGCCACATCGGGTGTGCGGGGGCACAGAGAACGGGAGCTTGTGGGAACAGGGCCTCCTTTGGGGGGATGAGAATGCTCTGGAACCAGACAGCGGTGGTTGCACAGCCACGTGAATGTGCCACATGCTGCCGGATCACTCTGTTTCCAGTACTGAACGTGGCAACTTGTGACTTTCCCCTCCACGTTGAAGGAAAGTAGCTGGTGGGGGGCAGTGGGGGGCGTCACGCAACCACTGCTGAGAACCACAGTTGTCTTTGCCTCGGGGACGGGGAGCTGAGCTGCAGAGGCCTCCCCACGCCAACGTGAGAGGGAACGTGTACAGGGGCCTCTGCTGCGGCCCTCCGCGGACTTCCCACGCTCCCGCCACTCAGGTGGCTCCGAGCCCATATGGGGCTCCAGCTCTCACGTGGCTCCAACTGTTCCCACAGCTCTGAGGGCTCACGTGGCTCCGAGGGCTCTGAGATGTTACTCCATCCACCACACAGAGGTTGTTGGGACATGGACGCCTTTGGGGACATTATTCTGTCCACCAT
>NW_019154136.1:13957557-13963668 GCF_002288905.1 Enhydra lutris kenyoni | reverse complement strand
GTGGGGGTTGGGACGTGGACGTCTATGGGGACGTGGTTCTATCCACCACGTGGGGGTTGGGACGTGGACGTCTATGGGGACGTGGTTCTATCCACCACGTGGGGGTTGAGACGTGGACGTCTCTGGGGACGTGGTTCTATCCACCACATGGGGGTTGGCCGTCAAAATCTCTGGGAGGTGCTTCCGTCCACTCTTGGGGGACAGGAGCACCGCACTGACACGCATGTCCTTCTGCCGCTGGAACTCTCCAACTCTGCTGATGACAAGTGGGAGGGGAATGGGGTGGGCCGGCGGGGCGTGAGGCGGGCGTCCGCAACCCCGCGTACCCCTCTCTCCTTCCTGTTTCAGACGGGCTGTTCGTGGCGGGCATCAACCTGACGGAGAACCTGGCGTACGTCCTCGGGCACCCGACCGAGTCCCTCAGGAAGATGACACTCCCCAGCCTGCCGTATCTCCGTGCGTGGGTCCGGGAGCAGTGCCCGGGGCCGGGCGCTCAGTGCACCAACATCATCGCGGGCGACTTCATCGGGGCAGACACGTTCGTGGGCGACGTCATAAGACTCAACGAGAAGCTGCTTCGATGCTGACCCCTTCTGCAGCTCCTGTGGAGCGCGGGCGGGCAGCGTGGACCCGGGGCGGGCTCCCTGCCTCCCCCTGACGTCAGGGCGTCCCCGGGGATGGCCCCGGGCCTCCCAGGTCTTTGGCGTTCCTGGGAGGATTCACGGAACACGCTCACGGTCCACGGTGCTGTGTGCTCGCAACTGAGAGGACGGATGGCCCGGAACCCGGGGTCTGCTCGAGGTTCAGCCCAGGCGGGGCCATGGCCGTCGTGGGGCGTCCCTTCCCCTGTGGCCTCGAGGGCAGCAGGAGGATGTCCTCATGGCTTCCAGCAGCCGTGTGAAGCCTCATCATACCGTGTGTGTTGGGTAGGACTGGGCGCGCCGGAATCCCAGTGAGAAAACCACGGAAACGGAGAAAACTCCTTCTCATTCTGATGGCATCACGGCCTGTGTGTCTCCCTGAGGACCGTGGGCCCTGGGGGCTGGTTTCACTTCGGCTTCTGTGATGGTACCAGAAGGCCCGTGAGGGGCCGTCCGATGGTGAGGGCTGCTGCACACACTCCCTCCCCCTTCCCAGAGGCCTCCCATAGCACCGTCTTCGTGGCGGGACGGGGACCTGGGTGTGACCGGCAGGTGGGTGGGGGCTGCCGTGGCGTCCTCATCCTCGCGACCAGCCCCGGAGCGGCCCGTCTGTGCTGCTCCGACCTCCTGCCGGTGGCCCCCAGGCCCCTCGCGCTGCCCAGTGCGTCAGCCCCGCTGGGAGGCTGCCCTCAACTGTCCCCGAACTTGAGCTTCCTGGTCCCGTCTCTGGTTTCGGCGCCTGTCACTGTTCCCGTCTCCCAGAGCCACGCTGGGCATTTGTCACTGTTCCCGTATCCCCGTTCCATGGTTTCTCAAGGTCTGTCTGTTTCCACTGCGCTCACGGGGACCAGGACGTTCCCTGTATCGTCTCATTTCTCTGTCCCGAGGCTCTGCGTTTGGGGGCCTTGTGGACAGCGGTGAGACGGCCCCTGTCCGGGCTAGCGGATTCCCGCAGACGAACGGCGGACGTGGGAGCACATGTCTTCCCCGGAAGAGAAGCGCCCCGTCCTCCTTCGCTCACGCATCACACGGATGGGGGAGCGCACGGAGCTCACAGGCGAACCGACTCGCCCGCTCCTTGGACGCAGGGCGGGCTTCGCTCGAATGAAATCCCAATAAAGCGAGTCAGATGAGTCGTTTGCTTGCCCGCGCCCATGCCCGTGCCGTTCACGCGGCCGTCTGTGAAGCGTGCGACCCCGCGATCCCTACAGAAGGTGTCCACGCGCCTTCATTCAAACACACATCATTGGTTAAAACGCCAGCCACGGCCAGAGCTGTCGGGCAGCCCTCCCCGCGGGCCACAGGCCACGCAATGAACACCGTCACGACGACAGGGTCCGCAGCAGTGCCTGATCCCCAGAGGGGGACGCGGGGACGGGAGGTGAGCGGACGCTGCTGGGAAGATGGCGCCGAGCCCTGGCCCAGCATGTTTGTAGGACGCTCTGGCTCTGGGGACCGCGGAGGGGCGAGGCGTGCCTGATTTCCCGCCGTCCCGGCGCCCCAGGACGGGGGCCTGTCGCCCAGAGCCCACCACCGGTTTTCACGCTGGACAGCCTGCCCCGTGAACTCTCCCATCTTCCTTCCCCACGGAAACCCCAGGGCCTTGTACGGGTGCCTGGGGTTTCCCTGCGACCCCATGGGGCACTCGCCCTTCTCCTGGGACAGGGGAGTACATGCTTGACCTCCATGAGGTAAAACCCCGGGGTCCGGGTGAGACCCATCTTCTCCCCTCCACGGGCGGTCAGGCCTGGTGTTACAGGCTTCGCTGTTTCCCGGGACCCAGGGCTCGAACATCATGACCCCAAAGGTTACAGAAGTCTGTCCTTCGCACGTGAGGTTTAGGAAGCTGGCGGTTTCAAATTCTCAAACGGAGAATCCCAGTCGTCCTGTCTTATTTCTCTTCCCTACAAACAGGGACTCTGGGGGTTCCTGGAGTATCGTGTTCTGGAACATTCCTCGGACGACGAAGGAGCCCAAGGCATTCTGTCTTCTTAGGATACCGTCTTCAACAATGAGGCTTCAATCCGGGTCTGAATGTGTTCTCTTTAGGATAAAATCAGGCCTTTTCCAGATCTGGTTCTGTTTGGTGAGTGGATGCCGCGATTTCCAGGCCGTGTCGGCAATCCAGAAGACCCTGCAGGAGCCCTGCAGGCTGCCCCCAACTCCACGGGGCCGGACAGAGCTCCGTGGTTTGGGGATCCCCCAACGGGAGCCTCACACCGTCTCTCTGTTCTTCCCCCAAACCTGTGGCCCTCCCTCCCAGGCCCCGGAAGCCCCCGCCCCTCCCTCCCAGGCCCCTGAAAGCCCCCCGCCCCTCCCTCCCAGGCCCTCGGAGCCCCCTGAATCTCCCTCCCACACCCCAGAAGTCCCCCCACCCCTCCCTCCCAGACCCTGGAAGCCCCCCGACCCTCCCAGGCCCCTGGAAGCCCTTCGATGCTCCCTCCCAGGCCCGTGAAGCCCCCTGACTGTCCTCCCAGGTGCCTCCAAGGCTCCCACCCTCTGCTGCATGCCCCCTGGAGCCCCAGCCCCTCATCACGCCCCCCTTCACTAAGCATCCACAGCGGATGTCAGGACTCTGCAGTCTCCAGGCCTGGGGGTGGGGACACCAGGCGGGGGCGGGTATGCCAGAAGGAGAGTGAGGGACAGAGGCCTGACCCCACGTGCACCCCTTCCTTCCGTCTGCTGCATAGGGAGGAATTGGGATGGAGCGGCCAGAGCCCGGAGGGGTGGGGCCTGGAGGCACGTGTGCGACCCCGACATAGTACCCGGGCAGGATGCATGGCTGCGGGGGTTCGGGGTAGAGCGGGGCACATTCCTAGGGGCATGTGGACTGGGCTGCGTCTTGGGAGCTGGGGTGGCCCATGCAGGAGCTTTGCTGCCCCCCAGGGTCTCTTCAGAGACCCCGTAGCACCCAACCCCCCAGGGGCTGAGCCGAGTAAAGCGGAAAGCCGGGTGGGTCTCGACGGGTCAGCTGTCCAAGGGCAGCAGCTGTCCTGATGCCCCAAGCACACCTGGGCTGTCCTGCAGCCCGCCCCAGCCACGGGGCCGGCCAAGACCGTGCACTGGTGTGCCCTCTCCGTCCACCACCCTGGCCAGTGCTGGGGGATCTCGTGCTCCCCTAATCTGCGTCACCAGCCCCGACGATGGCCGTGCAGGACCCTCACACCACCCTGTCCACCGTGTAGTCCCGACCGCACCACGGGACCTCATCTCAACCGCACACTCAGTCCTCGGGGCCCCCGTGGGAAGAACAGAAGAGGGCGTCCCAGCACACCACCAGCACGTGGGCCGCTGTCATCCGGTCCCGCCCGTCCATACCGCAGGACCCCGCACGCGCGAGCGTCCCGGAGCCGCTGGACAGACGAGCACACGTGCTGACTTCAGAGCACACACATGTATTCTCCTAATGTTTCCGCAAGCCAGCACGCTGACGTGGGTCTCACGGGGCCCACGTCAGGGGCTGGGGCCTCCGGGTGGGAACCCAGCTCCCAAGCTCCCCGTGCTCCCTGCTGTCCCCCACTGCCGGCAGCCCCTCCTTCTTCCACGCTAGCACTGCGGCGACCTGTTTCCCCAAGCCTCTTCTCATCTCACGCCTGAGTGAGGAGAACGCTCCCCCGTCCGTAGGAAAGCCCTGCCCCGCCCTGCAGACCCCCAGGCAGGCTACAGGTGTTTTTTCCTTAATCCCTGAGTTCCGAAATCTGGAATCACTCCCACAACACCGCTGTAAGGGTGAACACACATCAAAGGGGGAAATCCAGCAAGACAGCGTCCCGGGCGGCCGCTCACGTCACCGTTCCCTCCAGAGAACGGGGAACGGCACCGGGCTCGGGGCTCCTGCAAGGTCTGCGGACATCTCTCTCAGCAGAGCGACCTGCGTCCTGTCCTGTGTCCCAGGACCTTTGGTGACGACAGCCCCAGTCCCTGACCGGCTGTGGAAAAGGCGTGGTCCCTCCAGCCTTGCCCCGTCCCAGCCGGCTGCCGGCAAGAGCGGAGCACCCCCGTTCCGTGATGATTCAAGGACTCGCCGTGTTTTCCCACGACCCGTGCCAAGAGGCTTCCTACCGCCGGGAGGCTGTCAGGACGTCCAGGGCGCTCCGCGGGGAGCAGCGAGGCCTGGCAGCGGAGTCTGCGACACACCGCGGACGGGGAAGCCACCACCGGCCCCTCACGGCCGCCACGGGCGGGACGTCCTCCTGCGTGGAAGCTGCAGAGAGACCGTGTCCTGCGGCCGGAACCCTGCGGGAGGCTCGTCTGCTCTCACGAGGCACGCGCCATCCGTCAGCAGGAGCGCTCGGTCCGCGGGCAGGAGCTGCTCAGTCCGCCGGCAAGCCGGCCTTTGAGTTCCGGCCGGCGGCCCTTCCTCCCGGAGCGGCCATGGAGGGGGCGGGCAGGAGGCCCAGAGATGGCGGCGGACACGACGTCCATTCACTCGGGGAAGAGCTTCCTGAACTTGCCGTAGGCGGACTTGCTGATGACGACGGTGACGTCGGCCGCTCCGGCCTCGGGAATCACGTCCACGTCCTGCACGGCGGCCTCCCGATGCAGCCAGCTGCGGGTGCGCGTGAGGGCAATGCCGCGTAAGGACGCGTGTGCGGAAGGTACTCCCCCGAGTTCCGTCCCCGGGCCGCCCACAGCCTCGTCGCCCCCGCCCACGGCCTGGCAATGGCCTGTCCACCACCAGCTGGCCCCGCACGTGGACTGATGAACCCAGGTTCGCAGTGGGCGACCTCGGAAACCACATGCTCCTCTGCGTGCTGGTGCCGGGCCCGTTCCGTCGCCTTTGCCGCACCTGCACCCCCTGCACAGTCACGGCCACGGCCCCGGCCCCCTCCCCCGCCAGGCCAGGCCCACACACCTCAGCTGTGCGCCCGCCAGCCGAACCCGCAGGGTGAGGACCTGTCTCCCTGTGGCTCTCAGGACGGTGTCCTCCAGCCGCGCCTTCAGCTCTGGGAGCCCGTGCCCCAGGAGGGCGGACACGGCCACAGCCTGGGGTTCCGCCGGGCTATACCTGGATGGGGGCAGCCCTAGACTCAGCTCGGCCTCGGAGAGATAGAGTGAGGGTCCCCCAGGGATGCCGCCCCCCCGAGCTCCCACCGGGACCACCTCCGTGTGCGTCAGGATGTCGGTCAGGAACACCATGGAAACCATGATAAGGGTACAGGGAAATATGGGGTCCAGGGGGGTGAGGGGACTCAGAACAGAAGACCCTGAAATTGCCGGTCTGGTGGCCTGTGACTGCTTGCATGTGAAAGCCCTTCACAGCAGGCAGGTGGGAGAAGGCTGCTCTGACGCCCCCTTGTCATCCTGAGAGCAGGGGGACGCGCCCCGGGAGGACGAACACAGCCTGATCGTGTCAGTCACAGCGCGGCCGCCATCACACAGGTGCCCCGCTGGCACCCACCAGGCACGAGGCTCCGGGGTCATGGGGCCATGGGGCTGTGGGTTCCTGGGGTCATGGGGTCGTGGGGGG
>NW_019154136.1:13945606-13954518 GCF_002288905.1 Enhydra lutris kenyoni | reverse complement strand
GGTACACTGTGTGAGAGGGTGGGTGACTGTGTAGACGGGGATGACAGTAGGGGTGTGTGTGCTGTGTGTCGGGGGTGGGTGTCTGTGTAGACGGGATGATGGTGGAGTGGGGGCGGGTACACTGAGAGGATGGGTGACTGTGTAGACGGGAATGACAGTAGGGGTGTGTGCGCTGTGTGTCGGGGGTGGGTGTCTGTGTAGACGGGATGATAGTGGAGTGGGGACGGGTACACTGTGTGAGAGGGTGGGTGACTGTGTAGACGGGGATGACAGTAGGGGTGTGTGCGCTGTGTGTTGGGGGTGGGTGTCTGTGTGACGGGTGACGGTGCCGATGGAGTGTGATGGTGTAGACCGTCGGGAGCTGTGTGTGTCCAACGGCCCCCAGAGGGTGTTCCCCCACAGCCTTACCCACAGGTGGACCCGTGTCCGGACCCAGACCTTGCTCAGGGCGCACTGGTCCCAGGCTAGCCCTCGGACATGGCCGGCGGCCACTGAGGAGCCCTAACCTGAAGGTGTGGCAGGAGGGGACCCGCCTGCCGCAGGGTGACCGGGCGCTGTGGATGGACAGGAGGTGCCTGGTTCTGGACGCCTCCTCTCATCCCACACGCCGGCCGAGCCTCAGGGACCCCAACAGACCCCCGTGTAATGCCCGTCCACCACGCACCAAGCCCCCGTATTCGCCGCCGCACACGGCCGCAGAGAAGTCGCCTGCGTTTCGCACAGCGGTGAACTGTGGTGCTGACAGGGGTTTCCGAAACCTAGGTGTATCCCCGGTGTCCCGTCCCAGGTTTTGTGGGAAGTTCCCTCTCTCCTTGGACAGGGACCGCCAGCTCCTTGAGGACAGGGGGCGGTGGCGTCACGGTGGTCTTCCGGCCACGCACGGGGACTGGACCTTAGGGCGGCTCACGCTTGCAGGGCGAGACTCGAGGGTGAGGAAGTGAGCCCGCCGTGCTGCCCTGTGTGGGAGGGTCCCCATGAGCCCAGGGCCTCAGCACGAAGGAAAGCCGAGGGCCGGCATCCTGCCTGCGACCGCGCTAAGCCCACACGTGAACGGAACCATGAGACGTGCCATGATGTCTCATCGGTCGCAACCCAGATGGTTCTCCTTCTTCTACGGGCAGGTCTACGGGAATGAGCTTAAAAACGTCTTGGTTTCTTTTCTATCACTGAGTTTACAACGCCCTGGTGAGGGACAGGAGCCCTGTGCACCGTCCAGCGCTCGACAACCACACCCATGACCCGACGGGGTGTGGGCCGTGGGCTCTGTGACCCCCTGAGGACGGCAGCCCTGTTTTCCACCTGTGCTCACGGGTCGGCCCTCTGAGTGCCACGGTCTTGGTGCATTTGCGACGGATTCTCCCCAAACACACGGGCCCGGCGCAAGGGTACAGGGTGCGAGGGCAGCGCGGACCCCACTTCTCGCGCCCGGAGGGGCTCTCACCGCAGTTGGTGTACCCCACCACGGCGATCACCGGGAACTCCTGCCGCCTCCGCTGCCTCCCCAGGAGACGCCGTTTCTGCCTCAGTCTCTCCAGGGCCTTCCGGATCTTCATTTCCTTTTCCTTCAAGAGGCGCTGCTGCACCTGCATGAACGATTCTCCTAGAGACGCCAGAGATCGCGTGTCAGCGCGTGGAGGAGACAAGAAAGACGTCAGAGCAAAGGGCGCCACGGAGGTCCCTGTGTGGGACATGGACCGGGATCTTCTCACTGGGATCCCCCTAGCCTGCTCTACCACGAGGCCACTGCCTCAACGCCTTCCCACCTGCAAGACGGCTTTGTGCAGCCGAAGGTGGTCTTGCCCGTGGCCTTCTGCCCTCTCACATCAGCTGCGGGAGGAAGGGGGAGCCTTGCAAGGACAGCCCCATGACATCCACAGCCGACTTGAGAGGTGCCCGTAAAGACACATCCACAGCCTGACCCCCAGGACCTGTGAACGGGACCCCGTTTCGGAATAGGGTCTTGGCACATACAACCATTCGAGGATCTGAGATGGGCTCATCCTAGATGAGGGGGGCCTAAATCAAAACATAAACGTCCACATAAAAGATGGAAGGAGACAGAGAGGAGAAGCCACGTAAGGACAGAGGCAGAGATGGGGGGGACGTGGTGATCAGCCCAGGGATGCTGGAGCCCCAGAAGCTGGAAGAGGCAGGAAGGACCAACTCCTAGAGCCTCAGGAGAGAGCACAGCCCTGCCCCACCTGGTCCTCCACATCCTTGTCCTTCCTGGATCTCAGCATCCCTGTCCCACCTGGATGTCGGCATCTCTGCCCTTCCTGGAACTCAGTGGCCCAGCCCTGCGTGCATCTCAGCATCCCTGTCCCGCCTGGATCTTAGTATCTGCCGCACCCGGATCTCAGACTCTGCTCTCCGAAGCTGGGAGGATAGATTCCTGTGGTTTTTAGGCCCCCGGTTTGTGGTCCTTTGTTCCAGCTGCCACTGGAGACGGCCTACCTATCTCAGTTTGTCTGAAGATGACACACAAGAGGCCCACATGCCGCCCTTGCCCCACTGGATCTTTCAGCAATGTTGTCCTCTTCCCTAGGGGTGGCTGCTGGGACATCCCCCCTCCGCCCCAGCACCCTGTGACAAGACCTCACACGTTACCTGACCCCATGATATAGCGTGAGCCCTGTCCTTGTCCATCCGGGCGGGCAGTGCTGCTTTTCAGGTGGGACCTGCCGTGGGAAGGGGGCATCTCAGCAGACAGGAACGGAAACACACGCCCATCCAGTGCGAGCTCGGCAGGTGCCAACACAGAGAAGTGAGGACAAGAACTCTGGGTGCAGAGAACGGGGCGAGGTGGTCCTCCCTCCTGCCCAGGCCGTCACACCGCGGACGGAGTGCCCCACAGTGGGGTGATGGGCCTACCAGGGGGACGTGTCCTGGCAGACATGCTGCTTGGGCACGGCACCTGACAAGCAGCTGTCCGGGAAGGCGTGGCCAGCCCCGCACTCTGTCCTCGCCACGCTCCAGGTGGCGGTCGAGTCCGACATACGACCGCCAGAAGAGGGTCTGGGGTAAGCTGAGACAGCTGGCGGAGTGCCAGGTACCTGAGAAGGGGCAGCTCGGCCAGTGCCACCTGCAGCCGTGCCTCCTTCGTCCGGGCGTTGCAACGGAAAATGTGAAGGACCACCGTGAATCGGTCAAACACCGGCACGCCCCAGCTGGCTTCCAGTTCCTTCTGCAAAGGGAGAGGGAGGGACGGAAGACGTCTGTGGCGGCACCTCGGGTGAAGGGGGCGGATGGGACGCTGGCTGCGGTCCGGTACCCTCAGCTGTCCTGTCCCAGGGGGATGCTGACCCAACACCCCCAGCGCACCGGCGTGGGAAACACAGAGGGGCTCCTGCATACCTTGGTAGGCGTGGCCAGCCTCTCCACGTTCAGAAAGACCGCCGTGATTTCTGGCGACCCTCTGATTTTCTCTGGGGAGGAGAGAAGGCCCCATCGGATGTCTGTGCGCCGTGCAGTCCATCGTGGGACTGACCCAGAGCTTTGGCTGGCCGGGTCCGCCAGACAGCCTCCAGTCTCTGGGCACACGTTAGGGAAGTTGGGTGTGCGGGATGGGGGTCAAGGGGAGGACTGGGCTCCACCTGCAGGGGTGTGGGTCTTGCCGACACATGGCAGGTGCATAACCCCACGGGGACTGAACGGGTCTAAGACCTCGGGGTGACGGAGCTGGGCGGCGCACAGCCCTCTGGGCATATGTGCTGAGCTTGCTGATCTGTGCCGTGAGCTGGATGTCAGCAGGGGCTGCAGACCCTCGGGAGTCCGTGGAAACAGAGTTCACACCCACCACGCTGTGTGGAGGGGGAGAGAGGCCGGGGGCCTCGGGGCCGGTGTCTACCCTACTCCGAATGGCCCCAGTGGCACCACTGGGCACGGAGCAAATTGTGAGAGAGGCACAGTGGGCTTCTCCATGTGTGATCCAAGTTCCCCTGAGGACGCCTCTATAGGGCCCAGGTGAGAGCCCGTCTGTCGCTCTGCTTCTCTCAGGAAGGGAGGGGCGCAGGGACCCACCTGTCAGGCGCTCCAAAGTCCCTTTACCGAAGATGAGCTTTCCTTCGGGTGTTTTGCTGGGCACCACCATCCTTTCCACCACCGACCAGCCACCCAGGGTGTGGACCAGTGCTTCTGCTTCTGCCACCTGCCCCTCGGCTTTCAGGAGACACAGGGCCAGAGTGAGGGACACGTCCCCATGGGCTCGGCCCTGGGCCCCGTCCAGCCCTGCCTTGCCTGCCCGGCCCATGTCCCTTGGCTGGGACAGCTCCCTGCAGCATGCACAGAGGCCGTGAGAAAGCGCCCCCGCACCCATTGGTTCCAAGACACAGCGATGCTGCTCCAGCCACAGACGGCGAGAAGGGGAGCACGAGGCCAGGGGAATGCAAGGACGGGTCCGCCTAATGTGGTAACTGGGGACTTGGCAGCAAACGGGTCTGCCATGGTCTGCCGTGCCCCAGCACACAGCATATCTTGCATGGAGCCCCTGAGGGCCCAGGGAACGCGTTGCACTCCCCACAGGGTGGGCTGTGAGCCCTGTGGGCAAGGAGTGGGTGTCCCTGGCCCCCCGTGCCAATGCTACACAGGAAAGATAGCAAGCAGCCACCCAGGACGGACAGGATCATGTATGGGGCCTTGGTGCCAGCCTGTGCAGGAGGGGCCTGGGGAAAGTTCAGCGAGCATCCCAG
This sequence comes from Enhydra lutris kenyoni, assembly GCF_002288905.1. Taxonomy (NCBI): domain Eukaryota; kingdom Metazoa; phylum Chordata; class Mammalia; order Carnivora; family Mustelidae; genus Enhydra; species Enhydra lutris. Next base: position 13,949,830 of record NW_019154136.1, on the reverse strand, counting down.
ACAGGGGGCTGGGGTCCCAAGGAGGGGCCGGTCCCAGGAGCTGAGGGCGTGGGGGACTGGGGCCTCAGGCAGGAGGCTTGTCCTGACAGCATTCCCGAGCAGGGAGGCAGCGCAGGGCACTCCTGAGACACTGCGCTCTCCCGACCGCCCCACAGGGCGACGCTGTGCCCCTCCCCACAGCACAATGTCCCCGAGGAGCCGTCCCTTCCGGACACGCACCCCGTGCTCATTGTCCCCACTCCAGTGACCAGGTGTTGAGGGCTCTGGGCCAATTTTAGGTCCCCGAATTGTCTGCAGAGCTCAGGCACAGGGAGGAAACTGAGCCCGGCGGGGCGGGGGGCGGGGGGGTCCATGATGAGGCTGGGGGGGGATCCAAAGTCCTGCGGAGAAGCTGCACGCTCTGCTTGGTGGGGGACGGGGTGCCCCATCCTCTGAGCTGAGGGGACGCACGGTCTCCTCAGCTCTGACTCCTGACGGGCATCGTGAGTCCTCCGCACCTCCACCCTTCCGGTGCTCCCATCAGAGGCACGGGACCACCCCCCGCTTCCCTCCTTCAGCGTCACACGTCGCCCATCAGCAAACCCCTCAGGCACTGTCTTTCGCCACCTCCCTGGTGGGGCCATGTCCCCCCTCTGCTGGGGTCGTGAGACTTCCGGGAGTGCCCGCGGCCAGCACCTGGGGGTGTGGTCCAATCGCCACGTGGAACCGCCCAAGCCCAGGGCTGGGTGCCCACCTGGTGGGAGCGAGCGGCGAGAAGCAGTGTGTGCAGTCCACAGTTCCGACGCAGGGCCTCACGCACGACGGGACTACGGACCGCGTCCCCGGCCCACACGGTCCCGGGAACGAGTTCTGCAATGCAGAAGCTGGGCAGGGAGCCTGCTTCTTCTTCTGACCCTGCCGCTCCCCCTGCTTGTGGTTTCTCTGTCCCCGACTAATAAATAAACCAACTTTGGAAAAATCCCACTACGATCCGTACCGCGCGGGCTCCAGCGGATTAAGCAGAAAGTGCTCCAGAACAGACACGCAGCGTAAGCAGACAGATGGAAAGGCCAGGAAAGAACGGAACGCCAAGGCGAGCGGTCAGAATCGCTCCAAGGGAAGTGAAGAATTCCTGTGATGGGCCTGTGAGCGGGCCGGGCAAGGCTGAGGCACGACCCCCCGGCAAGCAGATGGGACGACAGTGACAGCTGCAACATGTGCCCTGGGAACGGCATCGAGAGCAGGACGAGTCAGGCCGGGGACTGGACTGAAACTTTCCTAAAGCCGCTGAGAAAGGAACGCTCTCCACGGCGCACAAAGAACGCCCGAGAGTCCGCGGCAGGAAAAGAGCGTGATGACACGATGGTCTGCAGACCCAACACACACCTCCCAGAGCACACGGGGACGGCAAGCGCCAGGCCGTGGGCTGCGCCATGGCTCATCGGGGGAAAATGGGCAAACTTCTAGGAGAGCCTGGTACGCACTGATCAGACGGGCCCCAGATGCAGCAGGAGGCCAGCACCTAAGCGGGTGAGGGCACCAGCAGCGAGATCTGTCCGTCACCGCTGGCGGGAAGGCAAGCGGCGCAGCCCCTTGGAAAGCAGTTTGAGGCATCTGTCGTCAATCGTCTCTCTGGCAGAGACACGGGCAGAGAGAGAGACAGCAGGAGAGACACGGACAGAGAGAGAGAACGAGCGAGCAGGAGGACAGGCGGAGGGAGAAGCAGACTCCCTCCCTACTGGGCAGGGAGCCCAGGCGGGACCGATCCCAGGACCCCGGGATCATGACCTGAGCTGAAGGCAGGTGCGTTCCCGACGGAGCCCCCGGGCGCGCCCAGATAACGGGATAGATATCATCAGCACCGAACACAAAGCAGCGGTCGAGCCACAGCAGGTCACGCACGACCCTGGGGTGCACGCTGAGCGAAAAGAGCCGGTCTGCAAGGCCGCGCACTGCGCGATTCTAGTGCATGCTGGAGAGGGAAGACCACGCACGGGGCAGATACGGGGATGGGGGGGTGGGGGACTGATTCCACGGCCCAGCGCGGGTTTGCAGGGGCGGCGGGGAGCGGTTTCACTGGGGCGCTCCGAGTCTCCACCCAGAGCACCTGCCCTGGAACCCCGCCCCTGAGTCTCCACCCCTCCCGCCGCAGTCCCGCCTCTAAGTCCCGGGCCCCGCCCCCAGGGCCCCTCCTTGAACGACAGTCTCGGAGCTCAGCCCCTCCTAGTCCCCACCCCGACCACCAGCACTCGAAGCCACGCCCCCTCCGAGTCTCCACCCCGGAAGCCCCGCCTCTCAGTGTCCCCGGCCCTTTCCCCCAGCGCCAGCACTCGGAGCCCCGCCCCCTCCGACTCTCCACCCGGAAGCCCCGCCTCTCAGTGTCCCTGACCCCGACTCCGGCCGCGGTACTGTTCCGGGTCACCTCCGTTCAGCTGCTGCTTCCGCGGTCCCCGCTTGACTTCAGGGTGAATCAGACACACGCGCTGGGTCCCCGCTGGCAGCAAAGGGTCCCTCCTCAGTAGCTCCTCCTCCTCCTCTTCCTCCTCCGCATCTTCTGGCTCCTCCTCCTCCTCTCCCGTTCGGCTGCTCGGGCCGTCAGCCCGTGGGCCCCGTCCTCCACCTCCTGGGCCCTTGAGTCCCCCGGGGCCGAAGGCGGCCAGCGCGCGATCCGGCAAGGCCGGCAGAGGGGGCGCAGCTTTCGGGGCCCCGCGGCCGCGAACCACGCGGGAGACCCAGGCCCCTGGGCGGACGGCGGCCCGCAGGGCCCACATACCGCCTTTTGCCGCAGGCAAAGAGGCGGGACCTCGGAGGGGGTGGGGCTTCTGTGCGAGCTCCCCATTGGCCGCCGGGCGTCACGTGCCCGCCGCCGCCTGATGGGCGCTAGCTGGCGCTGGGGGGCGGGACGCCGCCGGTCCAGACAAGCTTCACTTCTGCGGGTCCTCCTCTCCGGAGACCCGGGACCAGGTAGCGCGGCCAGCGGGGCCGGGCGCCGGTATTGGGCCGGGGCGGGCGCCTCCCACCACGCGTCCCCCTCTGCGGCCTCCGCCCGCCGTTGGAGTCTGGTCCTGGAAGTCCACTACCGTCCCCGGTGGTCTGAGCCCTGCGTGGGGGTCCGAGTGCTGCCCCGGGGGTCTGAGCCCTGCGTGGGGGTCCGAGTGCTGCCCCGGAGGTCAGAGCTCTGCGCGGGCGTCCGAGTGCTGCCCCGGGGGTCTGAGCCCTGCGTGGGGGTCCGAGTGCTGCCTCGGAGGTGACAACACAGTCGTGGGGGTCCGAGTGCTGCCCCGGAGGTCAGAGCCCTGCGTGGGGGTCCGAGTAGTGCCACGGAGGTCAGAACACTGTCGTGTGGGTCCGAGTGCTGCCCTGGGGATCAGAGCCCTGCGAGGGGGTCCGAGTGTTTTCCAGGGGTTCTGAACCCTGTAGTGAGGGCCCGACTGCTACCCCGGAGGTCAGAGCCCTGCGTGGGGGGGGTCAGGATGCTGCCCGGGTGGTCAGAGCCCTGCGTGGGGGTCCGAGTGCTACCCGGAGGTCAGAACCCTACTTGGAAGTCCGACTGCTACCCTGGGGGTCTGAGCCCTGCGTGGTGGTCCGACTGCTACCCCGGAGGTCAGAACCCTGCTTGGGGGTCCAACTGTTACCCCGGGGGTCAGAACCCTGCTTGGGGTCCCACTGCTACCCTGGGGGTCTGAGCCCTGTGTGGTGGTCCGAGTGCTGCCCAGGGGGTTGGACCATGCATGGGGGTCCTAGTGCTGGCCCAAGGGTCCTCCACCACAGGGTCCAAGTGCTGTCCCGAAGGTCAGAGCTCTGCGTGGGGGTCCGAGTGCTGACCTGGGGGTCAGAGCCCTGCGTGGGGGTCCGAGTGCTGCCCCGAGGGTCCCCTGCCGTGGGTAGTCCGTCTGGTGCCCCAGCGGTCAGAACCCTTTCGTGGGGTTCCGAGTGCTGCCTCGGGTCAGAGCCCTGTGTGGGGGTCCGAGTGCTGCCCCCGGGGGTCAGAGCCCTGCATGGGATTTGAGTGCTGCCCCAGGGGTCAGAGCCCTGCGTGGGGGTCCGAGTGCTGCCCTGGGTGTCCCCTGCTGTGGGTCCGAGTGCTGCCCCAGAGGTAAGAACCCTACGTGGGGGTCCAAGTGTTGCCCCAGGGGTCAGAGCCCTGCGTGGGGGTCCGAGTGCTGCCCCGGGGGTCAGAACACTGTCGTGGGGGTCCAAGTGCTGCCCCAGGAGTCAGAGCCCTGCGTGGGGGTCCAAGTGCTG
>NW_019154136.1:13933830-13945596 GCF_002288905.1 Enhydra lutris kenyoni | reverse complement strand
CCCCGGGGGTCAGAACACTGTCGTGGGGGTCCGAGTGCTGCCCCGGGGGTCAGAACACTGTCGTAGGGGTCCGAGTGCTGCCCCAGGAGTCAGAGCCCTGCGTGGGGGTCCGAGTGCTGCCCCAAGGGTCCTCTGCTGTGGGTGGTCCGACTGTTGCCCCCGGGGTCAGAGCTCTGTGTGGAGGTCTGCTGCCGTGGGGTCCGAGTGCTGCCCCGGGGTCTTGAACCCTGGGTGGAGGTCTGAGGGCTGCCCAAGGGGTCTCGAACTTTACCTGAGGGGTGAGTGCTGCCCTGCAGATCCCTCCAGGGGATCCCATATACTGCCTTGGGGCTGCGAGTGTGGCTCTGGGGATCCCAGCCACTTCCTTGGGGGTGTCGGAGCTGTTCCGAGGGGTCCTGAAGTCTGCAGTAGGGTATGGAGCCTGCCCGGGGAGTGGGGGGGGGGGTTCCTGAACACGGCTTGGAGGTTCCGAATTCAGCGGGGGTCGGGTGGGTGTCGTGAAGTCTGTGTTGGTCGTCCAAGTGTGGCACAGAGGTTCGGGTTCTGGGGTTCGAACCAGCCGTGGGGGGCCCGAACTCTGCCTTGGAGATTCTTGTCCGGCCCCAGGGGTTCCAAAGTCTGGGTTGATAGCCCGGGGTGGGGGCCAGGGGCTCCAGACCCTGCCTTGTGGGGGAGGGGGCAAGCGGAGCACCGGGAGTCCTGAGCCCTGCCTTGGGAGTCCTGCCTGTCCCATCCCTGGGGGTCCAGAAGCCTGCCTTGGGGGCGGTAGGCGGGACTTCGGAGTCTGGAAGTTTGCCTGGCAGGACGGAGTTGCTCAGTGCTTGAGGGGTAGGGTCTCCGAGCGCGCCGTGGGCGTGGGATGCTGACTTTGGGCTTCCCCGGGCTGGCTGGGGGCCTGACTGGCCTGGGCAGATTCTGAAAGCTGAGCTGGTCGCCCGCGGGTGGCCCTGGGGGGTCCCAGGAGTGCTTGGGAATCAGAGCCTCCGGAGTGAATGTGGTGTGGGCAGGGTTGCACAGTCCCCGGGTCCGGCCAAGGGTGACGGGCGGCCTGGCTCCAGAGGGTTCCCATCCTGTTCAGACGGGGATCCATTCCGTAACCGGGAAAAACCCAAGCAGCTTGGGGCAGGCGGTCACCAGGGGGTTCTCGTTCCTCCGGAACGTGGAAATGTTCCTTTTGAGTGTGTGTGGAGTCTGTAGCATCTGAAGTTTGGGGAGACGATGGCAGGGGTCCTGGTTCCCATCCCGGCAGGGCGGGAGAGGACGACGGGGGGACGTAGCCTGGAAGAGCCCGTGGGTGGTGATGTGGGAGTGGGTGTGCTGCGTCGAGGTGGCCGGAGATGGCCCAGCCAAGGGACCACGGGGAGCAGAGTGAAATGCAGATGGGGCCCTGGTGTGCGACACGACGGGCAGACGCAGACTGTGGACTCCGGGTCGCTCCGGAAGCCCCAGGCCGGCCCTGGTTCCTGGACGCCATCTCCCGGGGTGTGGATTCAAAGTTGCCCTAATGAGTGCACAAGTGTGTGGCTCGTGGGCTGCGTGTGTGGCTCTTTGTTCCTCCCCCGCCCCCTCGTCCCGCTCCTCCGTCCCACGGCTGGAGACCGCCAGGCACAGGGGGTGTGGATGAGGGAGTCCACGGGAATACCCGGGGTCTTCTGTCCCTGGAGCGTGTCTTTGGAGGGCTTGGGTCTGAGATGCTGGGGGGGCGCCCCTGTGCAGGGAGAGGCGGGCAGGACCTCACGCGGCCGCCCGGCGTGGTCCTTCTGCGCCACCTGGCGTTGGATGTGGGCAGGTCCACTCCTGCAGGCCCCGTGCTCTGGAGGAGAGGAGCTGCCCAGCTCACATTTGCAGGGCTGCGTGGGGCTCTCCGCGGCACACGGCCCTCCCTGCTCTCCTCTGCTTGCCGTCCCAGCTGGATCCCCGGCACCCGGATCCCTGCACCCGGATCCCCGCACTGCACCGCACGCCCCCCCCCCGCGGAGCCTGCCTTCCCAGCGCTTTCTAGGGGTGGGTGGGGGAGGGACGCGGCGAGGATTAACGGCGGATAATGAGGTAACGCATTTTTTTCACGGCTTTACTATGGTCGGTGTGTCTTGTGGCTGCGGAGGGGGTGCGGGCTTTCCTCCCGGGTGAGCTGGGCGTCCTCCCCCTCACCTTCCTGCGGAAGCAGCGCTCTCCGGACACAGTCCCCGGCGTCTCCTGTTTATGCTGCCCACCGGGCCGAGGGAAGATGGGGAGGGGTGCCGGGGGTAGGGGAGCCCTGCGCGGAGGACGGGCGGGCAGGGCCCCTCGTGTTTTCGCTGGGCGTGGGAAGTCTTCCATCGTCGGCCCTGCTAAGTGTCCGTGGTTTGTAAGACGCGTCGTGGATGGCGTGGGAGGCGTCTCCTGCCGTGAGACACCCCGAGCCACGCACACTCACTTAGAGTCAGGGAGCGCCGGGGGTATAGGACAGACCCCCCCCTTGCAGAAACGGAGCCCTTGGAGCTCGCGCCTCCCGTGAGCCAAGCCACTCCCCGTCCCTGGGCACTGTCTGGGGCTCGTTGCCGCCTTCCCTCCGCTGGCCACTGTTCCTACACGTCGCGTGGTGCACGTCGTGCCTGCCGTCCCCGTGTTTGGAAGCGTGTGGACCCGGAGAGGGATGGGGGCGTCGGGGGTGGCTTGGAGACCCCCAGCTTCCCGCCGCGATCTGACTTTTCTTGTGTCTCAGCGGAAGGTCTGGCCGAGCGGGGGCGAAAGCCGTGTCAGGCGGCGGTGGCGGTGGCCGGGACCGCGTGTCGGTAAGTGCTCCTGCTTGGGGAGCTCCCGCACAGGTGGGGACTCGGGCCCAACGTGTATGCTCCCCTCCGAGGGAAGGGCAGGGCTGTCTTCTTGTGGACGAGAAGGTGGGGACAGGAACACGGGAGGAGGTGGGAGTGCCTGACCGTCTGACCGTCCGGCGGTCCCTGGGAAGACCCAGCTGTCCGTTTGTCCAGTCTTCTTGTTTTAGGGAGTCTCCCCGCCCCTCCTGACTTCAGAGGGACAGGGATGAACAGCAGCCCCGACGCTCACCTGGGGGGTCCACGGGCTCTGCGGTGGGGACGGCAACTGCGTGGCCGCCGAATTTGTGAGGACCTGCACGTCCGTGCTGTAGCCCGGGGGGGCCGTGGCTGAGCCTGCAGCCCCCGGGCTCCGAGGTCCCGTGTCCGTAGGGGTGGTGAGCGTCTGGGGCAATGCGGGGCGGGGCCTGCAGCTTCGCCCAGAGCTGTGTCCCCAGGGCGAGTCTCTAGGGACTGACGCCTCTTTGCTGCTCCCAGGCACGGATCTCGCTTCTCGGGCTACTGTCAGCCCCGTTGTCCCTTGATCTGCTGTGTCCCCCTCCACGGGGACGTTGAGCCACGCGGACACTGTTCCTACGGTCGGGGAGATGACCACGGCCGCCGTCCCCCGAAATCCCGTAGCCTTGGTAATTCTGCCTCCCTCATGGCGTATCCCCACGGCCCCCGGCCACCCCGATCTGCGCTGTCCCCGGCCGTGACGCTGTGTGCCATTCCTGGCTCTGTGTACCTGTGCCTTCCTACACGACGGCGTCTCTCTGTCCATCGCCTTTCTGGGTCGGGATTCATTCCCTCGGCGTAGCGAAGTGTTTTTGCATTTAGCCGTGTTGGAACATCTCCGTCGTTCCTTCCTGTGTTACGGAGCGGCTGTCCCACCTGGGGATCGACCCCGGTTTGTCTGTCTGCCGTGGATGGCACCTCTGGGTTGTTTGTAGGGTTGGGTGTCCCGGATAGAGCAGCAGGATCACCCGTGCCCAGAGCTCCGTGCGGAGACTTGCCTGTGTTCCTCTCGGGCCAGTGCAGCGGCGGGTGCACACGGCTGTGACGTGGCAGGAGACCGCCACGCTGCCTTCCCCGGGTCACCGCCCCACATCGTGGGGGCCCGTAGCAGAGCCCCACCTGCCCCCCAGCAGCCGTCAGCATGTTCCATCTTCGCTGATCTCCCGGTGCTGGTTTCCGCCCGCATCTGCCTCAGGCCGGGGACCTGAGCCCCTTCCCAGGGGCGCCCCTTCCCGTGGGCGGACGGTCCCTTCCGCACAGGTTTTCTGGGGAGGAGTCCTTGCACTCTTCCGTGGCTCATTTTTATTGGCTTCTTTGTTTTCTTGTGGAGTTTCAAGAGTTATTTGTAAAACATCGGTAAAAGTCCTTTAATGATGACGTACTTGGCGAGCATTTGCTACCAGACAGCGGCATGTCTTTCAATTCTGGTTTTCTTAAAAAGATTTCCTTTATTCATTTGGGACAGAGTCAGCGAGTGAGAACAAGCCGGGGGGGGGGGGGCAAAGGCAGAGGGAGAAGCAGGCTCCCCGAGCGGACAGCCTGACGCTGGGCTCGATCCCAAGACTCTGGCGTCGTGACCTGAGCCCAAGGCAGACGCTTAACCTGCTGAGCCAGCGAGGGTCCCTTTATTCTGTCAGTCGTGCCTTTTATTTGTCCTTTTACTTTTCATTATTACTATTTTTTATTGCTTTAAAGATTTTCTTTATTTGACAGAGAGATACAGCGAGAAAAGGAACAGAAGCAGGGGGACTGGGAGAGGGAGAAGCAGGCTCCCCACTGAGCAGAGAGCCCAATGCGGGGCTCGATCCCAGGACCCTGGGACCATAACCTGAGCCGAAGGCAGAGGCTTAACTCACTGAGCCACCCAGGCGCCCCTGTTCGCTACTGTTTTTGAGCACATTATAGTCTATCCCTCAGATTTGTTTTTATTTTATTTCATTTTTTTTAAACTTTGTTTATTTATTTGACAGAGACACAGCGAGAGAGAGAGCACAAGCAGGGGCAGCAGGACAGGGACCAGACAGGCCTCCTGCCGATAAGGGAGCCCGACGCAGGACTCCATCCCAGGACCCTGGGATCTTGACCCGAGCTGCAGGCAGACGCTTGACAAGACGGAGCCACCAAGGCGCCCCTGTTTTGCAATTTTAGAAAAATGCAGCTGGACCTTGTTTATGGGGTGCTGCTTCTGGCCTCTGTCCCATTCCCCTGATCCGTGGGACCGTGCTTTTGCCAGTAGTATGCAGTCTCCAGCACTGTAGCTTCGGACGCAGGTTTGGAGTTCGATCGTGTGGACGCTGCAGCTTCGTGGTCTTTGAAAACGGAGTTGACGGTCCTCGTTCACTTCCTTCCCGTGCAAATTTTAGAGCCAGCTTGCTCATTCTAGAAGAGCGCGTGCCGAGGAGTCCGTTGGGATCTTGCTGACTCTGTAGGTGACGCGGGGCTGTGTTCACGTTTTACTGCTCGGGCGTGTTCCTGTCCATGAACATGGGATGTCTCCCGTGGACCTGTGTCGTCTTGAATTCTTCCCGCTGCGCGTCGTACTTCTCGTTACCTGCGTCTTTGGCCGTCTGGGTTAAGTCAGTCCCTACGTATTTTAGTGTGCGTGATGCCACCGTCAGTGGAATCGCTTTTGTCCCTGCCTTTCCAGGTTGCTCACGACGGATGTGGACTCGCAGCTGATTGCGAGGCGTTGACGTAGCCTCCTGCCACTTTATGCGTATTGGTCCCCCCGTCTGTGCGTGTGCGCGCGGCTAGAATTGTTAGGATTCTGCATGCAAAAGTACAGCACCTGCAAAGTAGTGTGACTCTTTCCAGTCCAGTTTGCACGGTCTTCTCTCTTTCCATCTTGCCCGTGTCCCTGCCTCTCCGTTGCCCTGCTGCGTACCGTAGAAGTGCACCAGTGAACGTGCTTCCTTGTTCATCCTCTTGCAGAAACTCCTTCCCGCCGCTCACCCTGGAGCACGGTTTTCACGGTGGGCTTCTCATCGATGGCTGCTTCGGTTGCACGGATGGCTCCTCCTCTTCTCCGCTGCTTCTTGGGCGTGTGAATCACGAAAGGCCGTTGAATTCTGTGCACCTTTCTGAATCACTCGAGTTGGTCGTGTGATATTTTTCCTTAATTCTGTTAATGTGGTGGCCTCTGCGGACCGGTTTCGTGTATGGAAGCAATCTTCCGGTCCAGAAGGACGTCCCGGTTGGTCGTGGCGGGCCCTCTCCGAACATGCCGCTGAGTTCCGTTGCTGGTGTTCTGTTGACGGTTTTCGCATCCGTGTCCATGAGGGACGTTGTCTGTAGTTTCCTTGTACGGTCTCTCTCTGGCTCTGGGACCAGGGAATTGCTGGCTTCCTGGGATGAGTTGGGAAGTGGTCGCTCCGCCTCAGTGTTTGGAAGAGTTTGAGAAGCGTTGGGATGAGTTCCCCTGAAAATGGGGTCGACAAAATGGTAGCATTAAAATGGCAGAATTCCTCTGTCAGCGCATGTTCAGGGCTTCTCAGGAGATTTTGACGACTGATGCAGTCTCCTCCTAGGTACGGGGGTGTTCAGATTTCCTACTTGTGTCCGACTTCCTCTTGCCAGGGTTTGTGTTTCTGGAGAGTTGTCCGTTTCATGTCGGCTGTCCCGTTTCTCAGTCTGCAGTTGGCCGCAGGACTGTCTTCTAACCCCATTCCTGTGGAATCTGTAGAAATGCCCCCACTCTCGTTTCTCATTTCCATAGTAAGCGTCCTCCCTCTTTTGTCCGTAGTCCATCTAAGCTAAAGTTTTCTTAATTCTGTTACGTTTCAGAAGAACCAACTTCGAGTTGCGTTGGTTTTCTCGGCTTTCTATTATCTGTTGTGTTGATCTCAGCTCTCGTTGTTTCTGACTCCTTTCCCTCTGCTAGCTTTGGGTTCAGTCTATCCTTTTGCTTGGTCCTCGAGGTGTAAACTTGGTCTGGGATCTGTCTTGATTTCAGGGTCAGCACTTACAGCTGCGGATGTCCCATGAGCACTGCTTGACTTTTACTTACATTCTGTTTTCACTCTTATTTGTCCCTAAGTATTTTTTAATTGCCCCTTCGATTTCTTCTCTGACCCACTAGTTCTTTTTAAAAAGACATTTTACTTATTTATTTACTTATCTGAGAGGGAGGGGGAGAGAGAGAGAGAAGGAGCAGGCGGAGGGACAGAAGAAAAGGATGAAACAGACTCCCCAGTAAGCAGGGACCCCAGCATGGGGCTCGATCCCACGACTCCGGGATCATGACCTGAGCCAAAGGCAGACTTAACTGACTGAGCCATCAGGTGCCCTAGATCCACTCATTCTTTCAGGGTATGTGTTTTAACTTCCACAGTTTTATGAGTTTTCCAGTTTTTGGACTGTTACTGATTTCTAACTTCAGACCACTGTCGTCAGAGGAGATACTGTGAAATCTGTGAAGACTTTGTGGGCTCGTGTGTGGCCTGTTCTGGGGAGTGTTCTGAGTGCTCACTAGTGGAAGACGTGTGCCGTTGCTGGCGGAGGGTTCCGTAACCGTGTCCTAGTTGGTTTGTTATATCCTTTTTGTGCTCACGCATCTTCTTTCTGGTTCTTCTGTCCCTTACAGAGAGTGGGGTATGGAAGTCCCCGCTGTTCTAGCATGGTCCGAAGTCTCCCTTTCATTCCATGAACATGGTATAGCTCAGTGTTTCTGAAGGTCTTATTTGATTTTTTTTTTTTTTTTTTTTTTTTAGTTTTCAGTATGCAGACCCTACACGTATTTTGTTAGATTGATATCTTTTTCATTTCTGAGGAGCCATTGTGATCGGTATGGGTTTTGGTTTTTTTTACTGTCCATGTCCAGTTTTTCATCGCTTGTTTATAGACATAAGATTGATTTTGTTACACGGACCTTGTATTCTGTGGCCTTGCTTATTAATTCACTTTTGAGTTTGAGGAGATAGTTTGGTACATCTGTTGGGATTTCCTGTATACCACTGGTGTCATCCTCAAACAGAGCTAATTTTATGCCTTCTTTCCCGATGTGATGACTTTTGTCTTCTTGTCCTGTTTGTTCCACAGAGTCGCATTTCCAAAATATTGCGGGATCGTAGTAGTCAGCCCTGCCCCATTCTGGGCCCCGTGTGGATGCAGGTGTGGAAGAAACACCCGCCCTGCATAGGGAAGGAGACTCTTGCCCAGCGCTTCTTACTGCCTCAGGAGGTGCTGCTCGCCACACGGAGCAATTTGTACCTGCGATCTCTACTTGTCTCATTAGCACCCGAGAATGGGCTAAAATCTGAAATGATGAAAGGCATTTTCTGCAGCATCATGTAGGATAGGAAACAGGGAGCAGTGTAGATATTTCAAGGCGAAGTAAAGAATAAACCAGTTCATGCAACGTCCCGGGGATGACAGGTACCGAGAGCCAAACTTCAGACTTTCTTACCTGAAATTGTTACAGACTGACAAGAGAGTTTGCAAAAACAGGACACAGTGAGTGTTCTCCTTTTGCGCCGATGCCTCACGTTAGTATCACGCTGTGCGTGTGTTCTCTTGCTGTCTCTCTGTGTGTACGTGTACATTTGCGATTCTGTCTTCCTGAAGACGCGTGAGAGCACGTTCCTGAGGCAAGGTCTTTAGTGGCACACGTGTCCGTGTGCAGCTCCTCCGCGTGGGACCAGGTGTGTGTTGCTGTGGCGTTCTCAGTGGCAGTGAGCCAGCCTGGCCTAGCGTGTTCTCGGTGATGAAGACGGTGTCATAGAGGCCCACGGTGTAGGGGTGCAGTGCTGCATGGGCGCTTGTCCTGCACACCCTCCATGGCCCTCGAGGGTTCACAGTGTCAGCATGCCCTGGGTGGGTCGTACTTTAGTGGACAGGGGAGCCTAGGGTCTGGGGAGGTATAGCCCTGGTCTCTCACGGGGTCCGTTGCTGGTCCTCCTGAAGTAGCCGCGGCCCACTAGGGAAGGTCACGCTGCTCCTGGGCCGAGTGCTCTTGAGTGATCCTCAGGTTCCACTGTCTGCGTATGTGGCCTCAGGTTCTGCCAAGGCCCCCCGGGTTTCACTGTCTCAGTGATTCTGGGTTCCACCTTCTTTGCACATGACTCCGGGTTCTCTCGTGCCCCCTTGTTCGGCTGTGTATACCTTTGATCCCTGGTTTTGGGCTACCCTCCTTGTGCCCCTCGAGGCTGTGGTGGTTTCAATCCTGCTTCTGATGAGCCCCGGGGCACCACCCACCACTAAGGACAGGCAGAGCTGGTCACCTGTCCCGGGGGACTGACTTCCCCCAACCTTGCCGGTCACTGGCCTGAACTCCCCATCTCCATTCTGGGCTCTGATTGGGGGTGGGGGGCAGGTGATGGATACCACATAGCCCTGAGACACAGCCCTTGGGATTGGCTTCACAATGGCTTTCTGTCCCCTGGACACTGGTGGTCCGTGGCCATGGTTGCAGCACGTGGACTGGGTGTGTCAGGGTGGGGACTTGGGCAGGGACATGGATGGGGATGCAGGTGCAGGGGAGGCCGGTGCGGTGTGTGAGCGCTCGGCTGAGGACCTGGTGAGCCCCGGAAGGTCCTGCCGGGGCCTCTGTTCTGCAGTAGCCGTGGGTGATGTGGGACGCCATCCTCCTCGCCTCGGGCCCCTGGTGGTGACTGCGTTTGGAGCAGTCACTTGCTGGCCGTGCTGCCTTCGTCCTGCGCTGCCGGGGTCCCGTCGTTCGTCTGGCCTCCGGCTGTCAGCGTTTCCCGGCTCTTCACATCCCACTTTCTGATTGTAGGTGCAGGAAGGACCCTCGGGGGGCCGGGATGCCGGTGGGAGTGGAACCCGACGACGAGGGCGGCGTCCGTGCAGGAGGCTCAGGAATCAGGCTGGCCAGTTCATCTCCGTGGTGACTGTCTTTGAGGTGATGGCCAGGAGGAGGTGCTCCATCCTGGTACTGACCACTGCTGGGAGGGCTGCACGGGCTGGGGGACTGTGACGTGCTTCTCCACATCAGGCTGGGCACCAGCCAGCTCACACGTGGATCCTGGAGGTCTTCCTCCCTGCATGGCCTGCCCGTTGAACCACAAGTCCACTGGGGCCCCACGGGACCACCAGGGCCTTTCCCTTCCCATCCTGAGACACTGCGTCCCATCCCCGTCCCGAGATACCATGTCCCCTCCTCTGTCCTGGGACTCCAGGTCCCCTCCCCTGTCCTGAGACACCGCGTTCTCTCCCCGTCCTGAGACACGGTGTCCCCTCCTATGTCCTCAGACACCGCGTCCCATCTGCTGTCCTCAGACACCGCGTCCCCTCCCCATTTTGAGACACCGGGTCCCCTCCTTTGTCCTCAGCCACAGTGTCCCCTCCCCTGTCCTCGAGGGCTTCATTCTCATCCCCATCCACAGACACGGCATCCCTTCTTCTGTTCTCAAATACTGTGTGGTCCCCCCACCCCCCGCCCCCCAGTCCAGAGACACCCCATGCCTTCCCTGCCCTGAGACATGGTGTCCCATCCCTGTCCTGAGACACTGCGTGCCTTCCCTGTCCTGAGACACGGTGTCCCCTGCCCCATCCTGAGACACCACGTCCCCCGCCGCATCCTGAGACACGGCATCATCTCTGTCCTGAGACAGGGCGTCCCCTGGCCCATCCTGAGACACCATGTCCCCCGCCCCATCCTGAGACACCGTGTCATATCTGTCCTGAGACACGGCATCTTCTGTCCCCTCCCTGTCCTGAGACGCTGCGTCCCCTCCCCATCCACAGACACGGCGTCCACTTCCTTGCATCGGGCTCAGTGTCCCCTCCCTGCGCCATGGCGTTGAGGCCTCCTGCCTGGGGTGGAGGGTCTGTCCCCCTGCTCTCCCTTCTAGGGGCTCCCCTTCCAGGTGGGAAGCCCCACTCCCCGCCCATTGTCTCAGGTGAGCAGGGACGGCTTCTGGCTGGTGCAGGGGAGGCCCTGTGGAGCCCAGATCTGTTGGATACAAAGGCCATGAAGACGTGGTGGGGGAGGGGCACGCCCAGGTGTGCCGTGGGGTCTCTCCTGTGTGGCCCCCGTTCTCGTCAACCATGTTGCACTGGACAGCGCTCCGTGTACCGGCCCAGGGCCACGTCCTTGCCCATCTCTCGGACACCGGGCTTCCGGGGTGGGGTGCAGCCCCGTCACGGCCTCCTTTGGTTTTAGGCACAGGGAGCGCCCTCGGGGGGCCAGGATGCCAGCGGACCCGGCACCCGCCGGCGAGGGCGGCCGCCACGGAAGCACCGCAGGAAGAACGTGGCCATCACCACAGAGGTGACCCTCTTTGAGATGGTCGCCCTGGGGAAGAACTCCGTGCAGGTAGTGCCCGCGGAGGGGGGCTGTGGCAGGGCAGGCCTGGCGGGCGGCAGACACGGGGCCCACCTGTTGTGGCTCCTCCACGGCCACACGGAGGCACACGGAGGCCAGTCCCGGCAGAGTCACGGCTCTACCCACCATGGCCTTGTGCTGCCTCACCGTCCAGCTGTCACGTATGTCCATTGCACGTGTGTACCCGTCACGTGTGTGATCAGACACGCGTGTACACGTGCAGGAATACTCACGCTGCCGTCCCACACCTGATCGCACACATGTGCTCACGCTGCCGTCCCACACCTGATCGCACACACGTGCTCACTGATGCCCGTCCCACACCTGATCACACACACGTGCTCACTGGTGACCTTCCCACACCTGATCGCACACATGTGCTCACACTGCCCGTCCCACACCTGATCGCACACACGTGCTCACTGGTGACCTTCCCACAGACCTGATCGCACACACGTGCTCACTGATACCCGTCCCACACCTGATCACACACACGTGCTCACTGGTGACCTTCCCACAGACCTGATTGCACACATGTGCTCGCTGGTGGCCTTCCCATAGACCTGATCGCACACACGTGCTCACTGATGCCCGTCCCACACCTGATCACACACACGTGCTCACTGATACCCGTCCCACACCTGATCGCACACACGTGCTCACTGGTGGCCT
>NW_019154136.1:13920136-13933820 GCF_002288905.1 Enhydra lutris kenyoni | reverse complement strand
TCCCACAGACCTGATCGCACACACGTGCTCACCGCTGCCTGTCCCACACCTGATCACACACACGTGCTCAATGGTGGCCTTCCCACACCTGATCGCACACACGTGCTCACCGCTGCCTGTCCCACACCTGATCACACACACGTGCTCACTGATACCCGTCCCACACCTGATCGCACACATGTGCTCACGCTGCCGTCCCACAGACCTGATCGCACACACGTGCTCACCGCTGCCTGTCCCACACCTGATCACACACACGTGCTCAATGGTGGCCTTCCCACACCTGATCGCACACACGTGCTCACCGCTGCCTGTCCCACACCTGATCACACACACGTGCTCAATGGTGGCCTTCCCACACCTGATCGCACACACGTGCTCACCGCTGCCTGTCCCACACCTGATCACACACACGTGCTCAATGGTGGCCTTCCCACAGACCCGATTGCACACACGTGCTCACTGATACCCGTCCCACACCTGATCACACACAAGTGCTCACTGGTGGCCTTCCCACAGACCCGATCGCACACACGTGCTCACTGATACCCGTCCCACACCTGATCGCACACGTGCTCACTGATACCCGTCCCACACCTGATCACACACACGTGCTCACTGGCGGCCTTCCCACAGACCTGATCGCACACACGTGCTCACTGATACCCGTCCCACACCTGATCGCACACACGTGCTCACTGATACCCGTCCCACACCTGATCACACACACGTGCTCACTGGTGACCTTCCCACAGACCTGATCGCACACACGTGCTCACTGATACCTGTCCCACACCTGATCACACACACGTGCTCACCACTGCCCATCACGCACACCTGATTGCGCATACGTGCTCACCGCTGCACGTCACACACACCTGATCGCACACACGTGCTCACCGCTGCACGTCACGCACACCTGATTGCACACCCGTGCTCACTGCTGTCCATCATGCACACCTGATCACACACATGTGCTCACCACTGGCCATCACGTGCACCTGATCGCACACACGCTTGCACACACAAGTGCTCCCTGCTGGGTCAGACGCATGATCACACGTGTCCTCATATCTGGCCGGTTCCACATACCTCATCACACGTGTGCTCACCTCTGGCTTTTGCCCAGCAGACGGCCGTCGAGGAGTGGGTGCGGTCCTACAAGGAGGACCGGGAGCTGGCCTTGCTGGACCTCATCAGCTTCTTTGTCCAGTGCTGTGGCTGTGAAGGTGAGCCGGGCTCCTGGACGCTCGCGAGCGTCACCATACGGGGGTCTGCTGGGCCTGCCCGTCCTGTCCATGCATGTAAGAGACTGGGCGGGCTGGGCTTTTCCAGAGGCTTTTATCGGTAGGAGACTTGTCTGTGTGAGCACGGTTACCTCAGAGCAGAGGCTGACTGCCCGAGAAGAGATCCGTCCACGTCCTGACCCTAGGACCTCAGGATGTGACCTCGTAGAGAAGGACCTTTGTGGGTGTGAGCAGTAAGAGATCCTTCGGGGGGCCCTAGTCCTGTGAGACTTGGTCCTCGTAAGAGCAGGGACACGGGGGCCTGAGGGGTTCAGTCTCTTAAGCCTCTGAGTCTCGTGTTCGGCTCAGGTCGTGATCTTTGGGTTCTGGGATCACGCCGCAAGTCAGGCTCCGCGCTCCGCGGGGCGTCTGCCTGACATTCCCTGCCTTCCTCTCTTGCCTCTCCTGCTCGTGCTCACTGTCTCTCTAAAATAAATAAATAAAACAGTAGGAAAAAAAGAGGAGGGACAGACACAGAGGAGAAGCCACGTGAGGACGGAGGCACGGATGGGAGGGACGTGGCCACCAGCCCAGGGATGCCCAGAGCCCCAGAGGCTGGAAGAGGCAGGAAGGACCCTGCCCTGGAGGCTCAGCTGCTTCCCAGTTGGGGGTTGGTGTGGGTGGGCTTTGCCAGAGGGCCACACTGTGGTCCGTGGCAGTTCTGTGTCTCCTGTCTGGCGCCCATGGACGGGCTCAGCGCTCCCCCAGCCATGTGCAAGGGGGTGACGAGACTCTCAGAGTGTGAGAATCACTCAGGGGAGAGCGTGAGAATTACGGCAGGGAAACGCCAACCCCCGCGGCCACAGGCGTGGACGTGAGACTCACGGTGCTCGGGGAGAGATGCAGATGCCACGGGCCACACGGGCTGTGCACAAAATGTCCAGAACGGCATATCCGCAGGCGGGCGGGGTCTCCGTGGTTCCTGGGGCCACGGAAATGAGAGGGGACCACCCACGTGTGGGGGATGGAGGCTGTGGCGACGGGCAACCACGGCATGTGTGTGCACCACGGAGGTGCATACTGTGAGGGAGTCTGTTGTACTGTGTCCTTGTCCGTTAGCCGTCGGCACCAGCAAACAGCCGGAGCCTCCCCTCCCTCTGGACCCTGACGCAGAAGCTGTGGGGGCAGGACCTGCCTCTGGAGAAGGTCCAGTGGTGTCCGGCCGGGCGCCCTGAGGGTGCCTCACAGAAGCCCCGTGGTGACAGACACGCAGGGCACAGTGCCTGCGGACCCCAGCCGCAAAAGCTGCATTCCGCGGCTTTGCCGTTCTCTCTCGGGGACGAGGCGTCATGCCCTGGGACAAGGAGGGTTGGCTTCAAGCATGTTTCCTTCTTTCTCTCGCAGGGATGGTGACGGCTGAGTTGTACCAGAGCAACGAAGGCAAGAAAGTGGTGCACAAAATGACAGAGAAGTTTGACCAGGTGGGATGGGCTCCGGGCACCCCGTGAGACTGGGGCCCGAGGTCGGTGCCCTGGACCCCCCGGGCACGTGGGTTTGCAGTCAGGCTCGGGGGTGGGACGAGCTGAGGCATCTCCATCTTCCGGCCAGAAGCTGTCCTCCTCTGCTTCCCTGTGAGGAGAGGCTGCCCAGGGCTTCGCGGGCAGGACCACGTTTCTTTATAAAGAAAACGTGAACGTGAATCCAAGGTGGAACTCTGTCCTGCACGGCAAAATGTGGCTATAAAACGGCACGCAGGTGGCCGTCGTGGAAGGGAAGACACAGAGCGAGGCCAGCGGGTGCCCAGACACGCCCTGTGCCCATCCTGAGCTCCTCCCCGCGGTGGGAGGACTGCGGTCCTGAACTCGGTGCTCACGGTGTTCCCGTGCTCGGGCTCTGGTGCCGCAGGGTCCTGCGCGTGCCAGTCGCACTCGGCCGGCTTCCAGCTCCGGGCCCGGGAGGCACCGTGCTTGGGGCGGTGTCTGTGAAGCTCTTCTGTCCCAGGCACACACGATTTAAGGAACAGTTTGTATACACGTGATTCCTGTCCAGTAAACGTCCGTGTCGTGGCTGTGGAATGTTCCATCGCATGTGTGTGCGTGGGTCACGTCCCCATTCTGCTTCAGACAGCGTCCGGTTGGTTTCGGGCTTGGTCTGTGTGTGGCTGTGGACGTGTGTGTGTGGGTCCTACTGCACGTGTCCCCTGTTTGCGTGTGACAAAGGGTCAGAGTGCATGCTCGTTTTGCTTCGTGCTGTGATGCCGACTTGTTCTCACGGCCTCTCCACGTGTGTGTGAGGCTGCGTGGGTCCGCCCCCGTCCGTGTTGGATGCTGCGTCCGTTTTGCCAGTGCACGGTTCGGGTCCCCGGGCTGCGAGTGACCTCACGCCTCGTTGCATGGAAAGGCCGTTTTCTCTCGTTGCGGATGTTTTTTCCGTTGTGGTAAAGGACACCCATTTACACTTTGCTGTCTTAACCCTCTCGAGCGCACAGCTCAGTGGCACCGAGTGCATTCACGCTGTTGTGCGACCATCCCCACATTCCGGCTCCGGAGCTTTCCATCTTCCCGACACGAAGCTCTGCCCTCACCAAACGCCGTCTCCCCATCCCCGTCCCCCAGCCCCAGGCCCACCGTCCACTGTCTGTCTCTGTGGATGGGGCTCCGCTAGGGACCCTGTGTACGTTGAATCAGGCAGGGCTGGTCCTTCTGGGTCGGCTGATGTCCTCAAGGCCCAGCCACGTCCCAGCAGGTGCAGAACGTCCTTCCTCCTCAAGGTGGCGTCTTCGGCCGCTGTGTGTGTGGATCATACTTTGCTGATGGACTCATCCTTTCAGTGAACAGACGTAATATCTACAAAATTTCTCACAGCCTAAAATACTTAGAAAGTGTCTCCAGAAAGTCTTGGGAATCAAGTCCGTGAACAGTGACTTTTTCCTTTAACTTTTTATTCGTAACAACGTCAAACCTAAGAAAAGGGGAGGAACACATAAGCTTCACCTGTGTTCAGCAGCTAATGCTCTCCCGTCTTCACCATATCCCCATGCCTGCCCGTGTGCCTCTGTGCCATGCATGCACACGCATGTGCGTGGTACATGTGAGTGAGCCAATGCACGTGTGTGTGACGTCTTTCTCTTACCCCCATGCACGCACGTGTGCCTCTGCCATGCATGCGTGTGTATGTGGTACATGTGAGTGGGTGATTACACGCGTGTGTGCTTTCTCTTATCCCCCATGTACACGTGTGTGCCTCAGTGCTGTGTACGCACACGTGTGTATAGGATACGCATGAGTGAGAGATTGCATGTGTGTGTGTGCACTCCCTTCACCTTTTCCCACATGCGTGCATGTGTGCCTCTGCTGTGCTTGCACAAGTGTATGCACGGCACGTGAGCGAGCGCATGCGTGCACACGTGTGCCATCTGCAGCTTACCCCCCATGCATGCACGTCTGTCTCCGCCATGCACGCACATGCGTGCACACTCTGCACACGAGGGAGCGAGTGCATGTTCGTGTGCCGTCTTCACCTTATCCCCGTGTGTGTGCCTCAGTGCTGCACACACACACACACGTCAGCACTCTACACATGGGCGAGCGAGTGCATGCGTGCACTGTGCACATGTGAGTGTGTGTGCAGGTCCGTGCATGTGCACACCTATGTTTGCCCCTCTGTGTGTGTTCACCACAGTCACTTGCGAGGGGCCTGCAGACTGACCTGGCCCTGGCTGTGTCTGGTGCGTGACAGTGAGCACTCCCATGTGACCGTGGTCCTGTCCTCTCTGGGGCACTCCGAGCTGCTGGAGGGCAGCGTCCGTGTGAGGCGTCTGTACATATTACCATGCCTGTCTCAGGAATGTCCTTCACGTTCTGTCTGTCCCATGCAGGGTCCAGCTAAGGACGCCACGTGACACTTAGCTGTCCGTCCCAGAGCTCTCTTGAAGCCCGCACGTTCAGCATGTGGCACGTTCAGCATGTGGCACGTTCAGCATGTGGGAGAGCCCAGGCCCGTAGTTGAGGAGGACGCCCCTACTTTGCTTCCGGCCTGAGTGTCCCTGAACTTAGCTCCTTCCTTGGGATCACTCAGCACGGCTGACTCCATTGGGCCTCTTTCCTCGGAGAGCCCCCAGTGCCAGATCAGGGTCCCGTTCAGTCTCCCCCACCTCAGGAGCAGCACTGGGGGCTTTGCCGACCCCCAGCCTGTGTGCCTCATGGGAGAACCTGCGCTTCCCAAAGAGCACACCCCTGGACACGTAGGGAAATGCTACAGCGTGAGGGCCCACCACGGGTGGGGTGACATGCACGGCCACGGCACTGGCCGTATGCAGCCGTGGCCACGGAGCGTGAGAGGCTCCGACGCTCCCGAGTCCTCTGTGCAGACTGGTGTCTGTGCCATGGCATCTCCCCATTCTGGCCTCTAGAGATGACACAGCGCATGCTCCAAGTGTCAGTTGAGTCCACGAAGGGGCTGAGTGCCACAGATAATCCGTCCGTGCCCCCACGAGGGCATTGATGTAGAGGTGTCCGTGGACTGTTTTTGTAGAGATGCATCCTTCATGCTGTTGGCTGCTTGGAACCATTCCCCACCCGCCCCCCCGGTACCCTCCACGGGCCTCGGCCTCTGGGATCCGCCAGGGGAGGCGGACCAGCTCCGGTGCCCCATGCCTCACAGCCCGTCCTGCTGGGACCCGCTGCAGGTCTGGGGACGAGGGACTTCACCGGCACATCTCGTCTGTCCCTGCAGGAGACCGGGCTGTATTACAAGAAGTTTCTGGCCTACCCCTGGATCCTGACCATCATGTGGCCCGAGAAACTGGTAACACACATTCCAGAGTTTACGAGTGGGGTGGTTCTGTGTGGTTTCCCAGCCCGCCGGAGGCCAGCGAAGCCCCGGGTTAGTTCCTGTGCCGTTCTCAGCGTGGGGTGAGCGCCGTGATCACCGACAAGGGACTGCGGCCGCGTGCCTGGCTCCCACGAGAGCCACACTGAGCTGGCCCTGGGGACAGGCTTCTGCCGGCACTGTGCGGGCAGACCTCACCGCGTCCACCCTGCAGCGAGGCAGGGCTCGACCAGACCTGACCCCACCCTGTCCACACTGAGTGTCCACACTGAGTGCGGTAGAGCTTCCCAGTCTTGTCCACAGCAGGATAGGACTTGACCGCACTCAGTCCACGCTGAGTGCACTTGGGTCCCATGGCATGCTGCTTCCGATGAGAACACCGGGCTCTGCACCACGGGACCGTTAGGCCTGACCTGTCCTGCAGAAGTGAGTTCATCCAGTGAGTTCTGTCTACACTGGGACATTTAGACGGGAGCAAGTTCTGTCTACACCGGCACGTTTAGACCTGACAGTGTTCCTTCTATCCTGTGTAATGGGAACTGAATTTTCTGTCTACACTGGCACACTTAGGCGGGATTATGTTTTGTCTATACTGTGTCATGGAGTCCTAATGTGTTCTGTCTACACTGACACATTTAGACCAGAGTGTGTTTTGTCTACACTGGGACATTTAGATCAGAGCATGTTCTGTCTACGCTGACATATTTAGACCTGACAGTGTTCTTTCTACTCACTGTTATTGAAATAGACTCTTCTGTCTACACTGGCACATTTTCATCTCACACATGCTCTGTCTACATGGGGATGTTTAGACCGGACAGTGTTGTGTATGCTGCATCATGGAGCCCTAACTATGTTCTGTCTGTACGGCATCATGGAGACCTGTGTTCTGTCTGCCCTGGCACATTTACGCCTGATCGTGTTCTGTCCACACTGTGTCATGGAGACCTGTGTTCTGTCTGCCCTGGCACATTTACGCCTGATCGTGTTCTGTCTGCACTGGTGAATTGAGACTGGATCTTGTTCCATCTACACTGGCACATTTAGACCCGACCGTGCTCTCTGTACTCTCTGCTGTAGTGTGCGTGTTGTTGTCATGGGCACTGTTGATATGACCCAACCAGTTAAGGGCGTCTGGGTGGAGAAGGGTGTTTGGGGCACCGTGTGGCTGGCCTGTGACGCAGATAGTGCAGGTGTCCTGTGGGCTGGAGATTCACCTGGTGCCCCTCACATCATTCATTTCTCACCATCTTGGGTGTGCAGATGAGGTAAAGTGGATTCGTGCACTTCACAGAGAGGGCAGAGGAGGTTTTCTCACAAACTGCACTGACTTAGCAGTGAGGACCGACCTTGCAGAACCAGTTACTGACCGGTCTAGCCTCGGAATGGGGGGTTTCGGGACATGTTTGTAAGTGGTTAGTGACCTGGTCTAGGCTCAGAACGGGGGTTTTCGGGACATGTTTGTACCTGATTAGTGACCTGGTCTAGCCTCGGGATGGGGGGTTTTAGGACATGTTTGTAACCCGGTTAGAGCTGTGGCCTCACCTCTCAGGGACTGACTGAAGGTGTAGAAGCCTCAGCTGGCCTCAGGGTTTTTGAGGCTGGGGTGTCCTGTTGAGGCTGGCTTGTTGGAGCAACTGCACTCCCCCCACCAAGTCTGATCGCCAGTCCCTGGCAGGGCACCCCTCCCCCTCACACCGCAGCAAATGGGGAGGGGCTCAGTAGGTTGGGGGAGAAGAGTGGGAGCCAGTCGCCGGGGACTAGCGCAGAGAGAGTGATGTGTAGGAGGGAAAGTATGGGGGATGGGCACACAGGTCCCAGCATGGAGGAGGAGGGTTGTGCCGACAATGCACTGGGGAAGGTGGGATGCGGAGCGTGGGGGCCCTGGCATGGGGGATGGCACAGGTGGTAGGGCACCGTGTGTGGGAAGAGGTTGTGCAGGATCTCGTGGGTCCCTGCTTGCACGGGTGAGTGTGAGCGAGGCAGGGAGCTGTGAACGCAGCCCCACACTCTGCGGAGTTGGGGATGCGGACCATGGGCGGGGGGCAAACGGCCGCACGTGGGGGTAGAGCGTGACGGGTGTGCAGCATGCGAAGAGCACAGAGTTGCGGCATGTCTGACCCTCGGTCATCCTCTGGGCACCCCCAGGCTGGGCACTTTGCGTCATCCCCCTGCTGGGTTCTGGCCTCCAGCCTCAGCCTCCCTGCAGGGCTCACCGTCCCTGAGGGGTCTCGCGCAGGCTGTGCAGGTGACTCAGACTGTCCGTATGCGTGACGGACGCCAGGCTGGAGGGGTTCCCATGAGGAACGTCTTGCCACGCGCGCACAGAGGCTGGAGGCGGGTTCCCCCGAGGAACCCTTTCCCGCGCGGGCGCAGAGAGGCTGGAGGCGGGTTCCCCTGAGGAATCCCTTCCCGCGCAGGTGCAGAGCGGCAGGAGCCGGGCCCTCCACTGGCCTGCTGGGCACCCGAGGGAAGGAGGCCGTGAGGCTGACGGGTGGCGGGTTGGTGCGGCGGGCGCGCCCACAAACCCGCGGGGTGAGCCGGAACCGAGCGGAAGCCGGGCGAGGGTCCGATCCGTGCCTGCTCGCTGTCCTTCTGGCTGCCCTGAGCGCCCGGAGACCCGGCTCCTTCCCACATGAGGGGGTCCGCCCAGCGCAGCCTCCGGAGCAGACGGGAGGGGTGGGGGGTGCAGGCTGTGGGGGCGGGCGCGGACCCTGCTGGGTGTGCTGTGTGACCCCAGGTTCCGGTGTCAGGGTGGTGGGTCGCTGGGCCGGTGCGTAAGTCTGAGCTCTGCCGGCTGCAGGGTCCGGGAGAGTGGGGGTCACTGCGGTGACTGCGGATATGTGCGCCCCCAGTGCGGGAATGGGAGTGGGGGCCCGGGGCCCCCGGGGTCAGAGTGGACGTGCGACCCCCACCCTGGAGCAGGAGCTCGGAGACATGGAGTCAGTCTGGGTCAGAGTGGACGTGTAACGCCCCAGGTGCAGGGTCTGGGAGATTGAGGGTTACTCTGGGTCAAAGTGGACGTGTGACCCTCTCCAGGTGCAGGGTTTGGGAGATTGAGGGTTACTCTGGGTCAGAGTGGACATGTGACCCTCCAGGTACAGGGTCTGGGAGATTGAGGGTTACTCTGGGTCAAAGTGGACGTGTGACCCTCTCCAGGTGCAGGGTCTGGGAGATTGAGGGTTACTCTGGGTCAGAGTGGACATGTGACCCCCCCCAGGTGCAGGGTCTGGGAGATTGAGGGTTACTTGGGTCAGAGTGGACATGTGACCCCCTCCAGGTGCAGGGTTTGGGAGATTGGGGTTTACCCTGAGAGTGGACGGGTCACCTCCTGTAAGTGCAGGGTCAGTGTATGCTCATGTGACCCAGGGTCCCCTGTCCAGGAGCAGAGCTCCATATCGTGATGGTGGGATGGGTCCAGACCCAGCCCAGCATCTCACCCTTTTTCCTGTGTTCTTGTCTTGAACACAGCAAAACGACTTTTACCCCATCGTGGGGCCGGGGCCTTTCTGGAAGAGGTTTCGGGTGAACTTCTGCGAGTTCACGGAGCTGCTGGTGCACCAGACACACTCCTCGGTGCTGTGTGACGGCCACCTCATGGACACGGTGATCGGCATGCTCAGTGGCCTCACAAACTCGGCCGTGTACAGCCTGCGGCACACCAGCTCCCTGGCCGGTGAGACACTGCACCGGGCCCCTGCCCCAGCTTTTGCTGACTTGGGGGCTGGCTGGGCCGTGGGGGCAGGGACCAGAGGACATGGGGGTAGGGGACATGGGGCCAGGGCCCACAGGGGCAGGGGCCACGGGACACAGGGAAAGGGCTGTGGGGCTGGGGCAGTGGCCAAAGGGCCACAGACATGGGGGCAGGGGAGATGAGACACAGGGGCAGAGGCCGTGGGAACAGGGGCATGGACTGTGGGGGAAGGGACCATGGGACACAGGGCCGGGAGCCACGGGACACGAACACAGGGGCAGGGGCCTCAGCCTGGGCTTCTGCTGTCCCGGGGCAGATGTCCACACCCGGGCCTGCCCTGTGCTGGCTTGCAGGGGGCAGAGGCTGCTGGCCGGGTGGTCACCAGGAGCTGGAGGGGATGGAGAAGCCATGGAGGGACGTTTGCTTCACAGAGGGACTGGGTGGCGAGTGGCACAGAGTTGTCCCTGTACATGTTCCACAGCAGAGGCTGTGGCAAGGCTGACGTTGGACAGAGGGTGGGCTCTTCAGTCCCAGGGCCGGCCCCCCAGGCGTGTCCTGTGCCTCTGTCCCCACGAGAGACCCCAGGCCAGCCCACACGGTCATGTCTTATCTGTCTGTCCCCATGAGAACCTACCCTAGTGTGTCCTGTCCCTCCGTCCCCACGAGAACCCCCAGGGCTGGCCCTCCTGGGCATGTCCTGTTTCTCCTGTACCGGGGGTATTAGGTTTTCTAAGTGAATAATTCTACAAATCGGGTTACTGGTTGGGTGTCGGTACCTGGTCTGTGTTTTCCACGAACACGTGCGGAGCGGTCAGTGCCAGCTTCTTCCTGAATGGACGCTGAGCGGTCGGTGCTGACTGGGGGACTTGCTCTTAGGCCGGTGGTTAGAGGACCTGTGCGTTTTGCGTCCTTACAGGAGGTGCAGCGGCCGTGGACGTAGCCGTCTGCGGAGTGATGCTCGCACAGGAACATTTGTAAGGGAGTGTCAGGATCTTTGCGCAGAGCCATTGGGAACCACGAAGAAATCCGGAGTTTGTGACGAGGAGGCTGTGGAGGGATGTGTCCCCCGGGGACTCCAGTCAGTCCCGTGTCAGACAGGTCCCTGAGGATTTAGGGCTCTTTCCATGTGTGTGTCAGGGTGTCTCAGCCACACAGTGGCTCCGTGTGTCTCGTTCCCATGTCTGGGTCTGCAGGGGACACGGTGTTCATGGTGCCACGTGCCCCGGAGTGGGGGGGGGCGGTGTCCTGCACGTGAATTCTGACCTTGGACTGCTGGTCCTGAGACACCACGTGTCCCAGTCGCAGCGAGGTTCCTTGGGCATTTGCAGCCTGCTGAGCTGGGGTTGTTCAGCTGAAGCCCGGTTCCTGCTGTGGTCCTGGCCCTGTGTCCCTCTGAGACCATTTCCCACCTGGTGGAATTCTGCCCGCTCAGGGCACAGACATGACCTTGCCGCTGGAAAGGTTGTGGGGTGTGTCCATGCCCTGGGGATGCTAAGATGTGTGCTCAGGTCCGCGTGCACAGTCATCATGTGGGGGAAACTGTACACAATCTTGTGACCCAGCAAGGGGCAGGACGCAGCGGCCCCCCCAGCCTCCCGACCTCCCAACTACCCCCAGACCCCCTCTGAGTGCTGCAGAAGGGTCCCTCCTGTGGGAGGTGGAGCCCAACGCGGGCTCATAGCTGGGGGTCCCAGCCCCAGGGTCACAGCCCCGCTCTGCTGGCAGCGATGAAGTTGCTGACGGCACTGGCCAGCGTGAACCAGGGCATCTGCACGGGCAGGCGCACGGCCCAGCGGTTGTACGAGATCGAGAGCATCACCAAGCTCAAGGGGAGGCACAAGTACTACATGGAGCTGCTGGACCAGCGCAGGCACGAGGTGTGGGAGCGTGGGGGGGGATGCAGGGGTGCGGAGGGGGTGTGTGCAGGGTGGGGAGGGAGAGATGGATGGGGGCAGGACACGAGTACTACATGGAGCTGCTGGACCAGCGCAGGCACCAGGTGCGGGAGCGTGGGGGTGGGGATGTAGGGGTGCGGTGGGGGCTGTGTGCAGGGGTGGGGAGGGAGAGGTGGAGGAGGGGAGACGAGTACTACATGGAGCTGCTGGACCCGCGCAGGCACCAGGTACGGGAGCGGTGGGGGGTGCCCAGGTGGGGACAGTAGGGGTGTACAGAGGTAGGAAGCATGGGGGAGTCTAGGTCTGGCCCGTCTCCTTGCTCCCCGGCCCCGCCCCCTTGCCCCCGGCCCCGCCCCCTTGCTCTGGGTTGGGGGCCCTCCCCAGCCCAGGCTGCCCCACGCGTGTGGGTTTCTGGTCGGTCAGGGTCAGCGGGGCGGCTGTGGCCACGTGCAGCGCCTGGTCCCCAGGACTGGGGAGTGTTCTCCGGGGTTAAGGTCTGCGCACAACTCGCCAGCGAGCGGGGGGCTGGTAAGCACGGTGTGGGTGCTTCCGCCTCCGGGCTCCAGGTCCCCCTCCCCTGTGGTTCTGCCCCATACTCCTCATCCCCTCCCCTCTTCACGCTCCCCCATCCCCCCGTACCCCTGCACTCCCAGCACTCATCCTGTTGCCTCCAGCCCTCAGCCCCTGACGTCTTCACTCCTGCTCCCAGCCCATTGTCCCTCACCTGTCACCCCTTCACCCTGCCCTTCACCCCACCCCTCACCCTGTTACCCCTTCACCCCCGCCCCTCATGCCACTGCTCACCCTATCACCCCATCACCCTTCACCCCTGCATCTCACCCCAGCCCTCGCCCTGTCAGCCCCTCACCCCACCCCTCACCCCTTCAATCCCCTCACCCTGCACCCTTCATCCGCTGCCCCTCATCCCCCTGTGCTGCCCCCAGCCCCTTCATGTCCACCCCTCATTCCATTGCTCTGTCCCACTTCACCCCTGCTCCCCCACCCTTTACCCCTTCCCCTCCGCTTTTTTGCCTGCACTCCGCACCCCTTTACCCCGCAGCTGGCCTCGTAACCCCCCTGTCCTTTCAACCCACCCTCCCACCTTTAGCCCAGAGCCTTCGCTTCTGCCGCCCAGCCCTTAGCCGATTTCCCGCACCCACACCCTCTTACCCGCCAGTCTCACCGCTTCATCCCTGCCCTGTAGGCCTGTGCAGCGGCACAGTGGGCTCCGATCCGGGCAGGCGGGACGGCCCGTGGTGCTCTGCACGCACGTGTGTGCAGAGGGACCCAGCGGGCTCCAATCCGGGCAGGCGGGACGGCCCGCGGTCCTGTGGTGGCAGGACCGTCCGTGTACAGGACTCAGATGCCTGACAGGGGGCGACCCCCCGGAGGCCGTGTGCGGGCTTCCCGCGAGCCGGCTTCCTACGTACCAGCCGCAGCTGCCTGGAGGCCACAGACGGCCGCTCCTGGCTAACACGTCTGCGCTTCTGCTCCTGCAGTTCCAGAACAAGCCCATGGCCATCGACAACATCATCTGTGCGCTCT
This sequence comes from Enhydra lutris kenyoni, assembly GCF_002288905.1. Classification (NCBI taxonomy): domain Eukaryota; kingdom Metazoa; phylum Chordata; class Mammalia; order Carnivora; family Mustelidae; genus Enhydra; species Enhydra lutris. Next base: position 13,920,630 of record NW_019154136.1, on the reverse strand, counting down.
TCAAAAGGACGTTTGTGCCCCGCTACCGGTAAGGGTTAGCCTCGATGCCATGCATGTACCCACGTGTCCCTGGAACCCAGGCCGTGACTTCCCCGTGTGTCCCCCGTCACCCAGGCCGTGACCTCCCCACATGTTCCCATCACCCAGGCCATGACTTCCCCGCGCGTCCCGTCACCGAGGCCGTGACTTCCCAGCGTGTCCCGTCACCCAGGCTGTGACTTCCCCGCGTGTCCCGTCACCCAGGCCATGTCTTGGCCTCACTCGGCATCACAGACACGTGACCCCACGGTGCTAGTGATGTCACGTGGCCGTTGGGTGACGCTCTCACTTCGCTTCTCAGCGACATCAGCTCGGACATCCGTGTGATCTGCATGGGGGAGCTGGGCTGCTGGGTCAGGCTGTACCCAGACCTGTTCCTGGACAACAACTACTTGAAGTACATCGGCTGGATGCTGTACGACAAGGTGCACGGCCCTGCCGCCCCGCCCCTGCGT
>NW_019154136.1:13920044-13920126 GCF_002288905.1 Enhydra lutris kenyoni | reverse complement strand
GTGCACGAGGAACCATGGTGCGCGGCCTCGCCGCCCCGCCCCTGCGCGTGCACGAGGAACCATGGTGCGCGGCCTCGCCGCC
>NW_019154136.1:13919955-13920034 GCF_002288905.1 Enhydra lutris kenyoni | reverse complement strand
CCGCCCCTGCGCGTGCACGAGGAACCCCGGTGCGCGGGCCCCGCCGCTCCGCCCCTGCGCGTGCACGAGGAACCCCGGT
>NW_019154136.1:13901614-13919945 GCF_002288905.1 Enhydra lutris kenyoni | reverse complement strand
GCGCGGGCCCCGCCGCCCCGCCCCTGCGCGTGCACGAGGAACCCCGGCGCGCGGGCCCCGCCGCCCCGCCCCTGCGCGTGCACGAGGAACCCCGGCGCGCGGGCCCCGCCGCCCTGCCCCCTGCGCTGTGCGGAGGTCCTCCGGTGCGTGTGCTGCCGGTCGTTCCCGGAGCGAGCACGCGCGTCCTGCACGGTTTGGTGTGGGTCCAGCTCTACGAAGGAGGCTTTCCACACAGCGGCAGAACTGTAGCTGTCGCACTGTGGGCTGACGCAGGGTTTGGGGTGTAGGGGCTCCCCTGTCCCCTGGAGGAGTGGGGACACGGCCCTGCCTTCGTGTCCACCCTCCAGCGGAGAGTTTGCACCCGGGTCCCTCGCTTGGGTGACGGAGCAGGCATGGCCTGCCGCGCGCAGAGGCCGGTCCCATGTCCGCAGCCGTGGTCGGCCCGCCCCGTCCACCTGTCCGTCTGCTGCCAGCTCCCAAACCAGGAGACGCGTCCCCAGCCCAGTGGGCGCGACACAGGGAATCGTAAGCAGGTGGCTGCGTGCGAGCCGTCGCTCCGCATCCCGCACATTCACGCCCCAGCCCCGCAAACGTGGGGGATGCCCACGGCTGCCGGTGCCGGCGGGTGTTTCTTCCCCGTCGCAGACGTAGACGAGGAAGAGTCAGTTCTCTGAAAACGTGCGTTTCGTGTTAGAACCGAAACTGACGGGGCCCGGGGGGGGGGGGGGGTGGTGTTTGAGATGAGCCTGGGGCTGTGTGTCGTGATTTCGGAGCTGATGGGCCCGTTTTGTCATCCTCGTCTTGCAGACTCTCGGGCTGGGGCTCTTGCTACGTTGGGGGAAGGTCCAGGTGTGCGGTGGTGTGCGGCTGCGGGTGCGTGTAGCACGAGGTTGGGGGAGAAGGTGCGGGTGTGTGGTGGAAAGCCAGCAGATGTGTGTTGGGGGGGAGCTGGCAGGTGTGCAGGGATGGGTGGGGATTGGGGGGTAGGCAGCGGGCAGGTTGGGGGGAATGTACAGGTGTGCGTGGGGATAAGTGGGCATGTGTGTGGTGGGGGGAAGGAGGCAGGTATCTGGTAGGCTGGGGTGGAAGCGGGCATGTGTACGTGGGTGGGAGCAGGGCAGGTGTGTGGGGGGAGCAGACAGGTGTGCGTGGCTGGAAGCTGGCAGGGGTGTGTCGGGGCAGCGGACAGGTGTGCATGGGGGGAGCGGGCAGGTGTGTGGGGGGGAGGGGGACGGGTGGGCGGGGGGGGAGCGGGCACGTGTGTGTGCGGGGGAGCGAGCAGGTGTGCATGGGGATAGCCGGGAAGTGTGCATGGGGGAGCGGGCAGGTGTGCGTGGAGGGGGCAGGTGGGTGTGTGGCAGGGGCAGCGGACAGGTGTGCATGGGGGGAGCGGGGAAGCGTGTGTTGGCGGGGAGCGGGCAGGTGTGCAGAGGGATCTCTGCGTGGCTCACACACTGCCCCGTGTGCTTGTCGCAGGCGAGACTCTAGCTGAATTTCCGCGTCGCATGTGGATGTTTGCAACCCCGGGGGCTCATTCCAGGGTAGGACGCGCCGTGGGTTCGCCGTGGCGTGCTCTCGGTGATCCGTGGGCCTGGCAGGCCGTGGTTGCTCACACGTGAGCTCATGGTCACGTGTGGTTGCTCACACGTGGTGACCGGTCTTGGGTGGTGAAGACAGACGGGGTTCTTGCAGGCAGGGGAGAGAATGGGAACGTCAAAGTGCTGCTTCAAGCGCTGTGCGCGGGCGCCGGTGCCAGAACACCCCCCCGGGGGGCTCGTGATCTGCTCACGTCCGTTGCTCTCCCTGCTGGGGTCAGACGTCCCCCGGCAAGGCGCCAGCAGACTCGGGGTCCGCACAGAATCCCCTGGCCCGCTCACAGACGGCATCTCCTCGCCGGGTCCTCCCGTGGAGGAGGGGGCGAGGGGGCTCTCTGGGGTCTCCTTGACGAGGACACCGATCCCATCATGGGGTCCCCACAGAGGCTTCTCCTCCACACTCCATCCTCTGGGGGGATTGGGACTTGACATAGGGATTTGGGGGGGGTCACAGACAGCCGCCTGGAGCCGACTTCTCTGCTTTTCCTCTGTGGGGGGAGCGCGATGGGTTTCGTGCACAAACGATAAGCGTAGTGACTTTCCTGGGCCCTCGGAGGCTGTTTGTGCTCGGCTAAGGGAGCCAATGTGTGGAGGGAGGAGGCCAGTCAGGGCACTAGTTGTGGCTAATGTGGGGCCTCCCGGGATCCACTGAGGGCAGCTGTTCCACAGCCTAGGCCGTGTGGTGGCTGCGCGGTTCCTCCCTGGAGCTGGGACCTCCCTCCTCTGTCCCGGCCCTGCTGTGTCCTGCTCCGCTCTGCTCGAGGCATGGCCGGAGACCTCCGGGACGGCATGGTGAGGCCATTCATGACCCTGGGAGTGGCTGTCAGGAGGTGCCCTGCAGGGACGGACCCTTGAGTGCAGAGGACGTGGGCTTGCCCTACAGGGAGCCGGCCAGGGCACCCCTACACGTGGGTCAGCACTGAGCAGCTCTGCCCACCTCGTGCCAACTGTGTGGCCTTGCTTTGGGCTCCGTGCTTTGCACGTGGTTCTTTATTCCCAAAACAGTCCCTCAGGGTCTCACTTAGTTTTATGCAGAAGAATGTGGGGCACAGAACGATCACGTGCCTGACCTCCACTTGAGAGTCAGTGGTCCTGGTGCGCGTTTCTCTTCTTCATTTTTAGGGTTTATTTGAGAGAGAGAGCATGAGAGCACACATAAGTGGGGGGGTGGGGAAGGGCAGAGGGAGAAGCAGGCTCCCTGCCAAGCAGGGAGCCCGGCGACCCAGAACCCTGAGACCATGACCTGAGCTAGAGGCAGACCCTTCACTGACTGAGCCGCCAGGTGCCCTCAGGTACATTTTTCTGAGAGTGCGTTGTGTTTTCACTCACACAAAGGAGAGTAGCGGCATCCACACCGGGCGACGTCTGTCAGAAGATAAAACATTGCTAGCTGCGTGGGTACAAATGGCATGTTTCTCTGCTTAAAAAAAAAAAATCTTGGATGGGTGCGCAGCCGGGTCAGTCAGTGGAAGGTGAGACTGTTGATCTTGGGGTCCTGAGTTTGAGCCCCATGTTGGGCCTGGAGCCTTGGGGGGAAAAACAATTCAGATGCTCAAAGCTGTTTTAGCTGTGGGCACTGAATTAGCTCGTGTGGCCATACAGACATCCCAGACGGGGCAGCACAAATAGCACTTGTTCATTCCTCTCAGTCCCGGGAGCTGGGAGTGTGAGAACCAGGCAGGGCTGAGGCTGGGAGTCTGAGATCCAGGCAGGGCTGAGGCTGGGAGTCTGAGATCCAGGCAGGGCTGAGGCTGGGAGTGTGAGATCCAGGCAGGGCTGAGGCTGGAGTGTGAGATCCAGGCAGGCCTGAGGCTGGGAGTCTGAGATCCAGGCAGGGCTGAGGCTGGGAGTCAGAGATCCAGGCAGGGCTGAGGCTGGGAGTGTGAGATCCAGGCAGGGCTGAGGCTGGGAGTGTGAGATCCGGGCTGAGGCTGGGAGTGTGAGACCCAGGCAGGGCTGAGGCTGGATGTCAGATACCCAGGCAGGGCTGAGGCTGGGGGTGTGAGATCTAGGCGGGAGCAAGGCAGCTTCCTCCCGTGGGCTCTCTGCTTGGCACGTGGACCTGTCTTGTCCCCGTGTCCTCATGGGGTCGTCCTTCTGTGCGTGTCTGTGTCCTCCTACCTTCTCCCCGTGAGGACCCCAGTCCTGTGGGATCGGCCCCCCCTTGTGACCTCGCTCTACAGCCGAGTCCCTTCTTTGAGGGCCACACCTCGACGTACGGCCCCATCGTGCGGTCCTGGGGTGAGGGTTTCTTTCTTTTTTTTTTTTTAAGATTTTATTTATTTGTCAGAGAGGGAGAGAGAGCGAGCACGGGCAGACAGAGTGGCAGGCAGAGGCAGAGGGAGAAGCAGGCTCCCCGCCGAGCAAGGAGCCCGATGTGGGACTCGCTCCCAGGACGCTGGGATCATGACCTGAGCTGAAGGCAGCCGCTCAACCAACTGAGCCACCCAGGCGTCCCGGGGTGAGGGTTTCAAGTGGGACTTTGGGCCGCACGGTTCAGACCCCAGCGAGCGTGTTCTGGACCGGGTGGGGCCGCAGACCCCCGTGTCCCGCCTGGAACGCTGTCGGCGGGGGCCGGTCTGCGCTGTGGTGGAAGGGGCCTTCCTGTCCGAGCTCGTGTGGGGAGGCTGCCCTCGCGGGGTGACCGGCGCCCGTTCTCTGCCGCAGGACGCGAGCGTGCGCATGAAGTGCATCCTGGCGCTGAAGGCGCTCTACGAGAAGAGGGAGTCGGCCATGAAGCTGGGCCTTTTCTTCTACAAGTTCAAGGTGAGTGACGTGTCGCCTCCGCCGGCCGCCGCCCAGTGTCCCTGTCCCCGGGCATCTCGGTGGACGTGTGGACGTCCAGCAGCCGCTCGCTAGCCCGGAGGGCCAGCCGCATCTCAGCCCGGCGCTCGGGGCTGCCTCCTGCGACGGTGAGCTGAAGGTTCTCTGCGGGGCCGAGCCCGGGGCCGAGCACTCACGCTTCACGGCCCACCGGGTGACGTGGGCCCTGGCAGGCTGCTCTGCGTGCAGGGCTGAGGTTGGAGCACGGGCACGCCCCCGAGTGGCCCAGTTGGGGTGCTGCCCCCTAACCTCTTGCTGCAGGAGTGGGAGGGCTTGCGCCCACCATTCTGGCGGGGGGCACGTCCTTGCTGGGTCCGCGGTCCCCTCGCAGAGGTTCAGAGCTGCTCCGGGACTGCGGGTCGGCAGTCAGGTTCGTGGGATGACGTGAGGGTGCGGCCCACTTTGCTCCTGAGTTTGGGGGCCCCGCCATCACCCGGGATGCCGTTCTGAGATCCCACTGCCCGTTGTGCAGGGTGGCCAGCTGTCGGTTGGCCAAGGACCCCACCCCGGGACCCGTGGCTGGACGGGAGCAGGGCTGGGGCCTCGGAGGTGGCCAGGGAACGTGGAGGGCCAGCCTGCGTGGCGGGAGACACTCAGTGCGTCATCTCATCCCTGTGGGTGTGGGGGAGAACCAAGTGTTCCTTGACCGTGTCAGGGTCCCCAGAGGAGTCTGACCGGAAACCAGCAAGGCCAGACGAAACAGGGCCACGCGTGCCCGTCTATTTATAGACGCGTCCCCTGCCCTGGAGCATTTCCAGGACGCGGAGGCCCCCAGAAGAGGGATGTGACGCCTGAGGAAGAGTGGGTGCCAGGGAAAGACGGGAGCACAGTCCTCTCCACTGCATGGGACCTCAGGATGCGCCTTTCCTCTGGGTGCAGGGAGGCCCTGCCCATGAGGGAGTGAGGGCTGCTGTGGGCGGCCGTCCTATACCGCCCGTCCCATACCGCCCGCCGTTGCCCACAGCCTCACAGCTTGGAACACCATGCCGTGCGAGGGGCTGACCTGAGACAGCACGTCCAGAGCCCCGTCAGGGCACGGTTGTGTCTGGTGGCAGAAGCTCCTGGTCCTGGTTCCGTGAGCCCTGTGGGGTGATGTGTGGCCATGTTTGGAGATGGGGTCCCCCATCCGGCCGTATCATGTCTGCCGGCTCTGGGGACAACCACGTGCCCTGCCCCGTGGCTTCAGCTCCTGTGCTGTGCATTCCCTGTCACGGTCCGTCTGTACAGGCGGTGACAGCTGGGGACACTGGGAAAGTCAGAGCACACTTGGGTGTCAGCACCGGTGGGGGGTGCTGGAGTCTCAGGGCACCAAAGGTACAGCTGCGTGCCCGCACAAGGTCACGACCCAGCCCCCACTCCTCCGTGCTGCCGCAGGGAGAGAGCATCTGCCCCCACCCAACGAGCCAGCCCCGATTCCGGGGGGCTGCAGGGCCGGCCCTGCTGGGGGGTCGGGAGAGGGCGCTGCGGGCACCCTCTGCGTGGGCCTCGCGGCCCCGGCCTCTTGGGTGATCGGTGCCGGGCCGTGTGCTGGCGGCTGATGCGGGCTGTCCGGTACCTCTGAAGGGGCAGTCCGCCCTGTGGGTGGGGGTCGTGGTGCCCTGGGTCACACCGACGGCGCTGGCACGAAGCCTGTTCTCTCGGGGTCTTTCCACAGAAACGGATCCTGTCGATGACGCAGGACAGGCAGCCGGAAATCACGTCCGAGTGTATGCAGCTGCTGAGGCTCATATCCGAGTACGTCGCGCGCCTGCGCCGCACGCCCCCCGGCTGGAGGTCCCGTGCCCCGTCTGTGCCCCTTCTGTGCCCCTGCTGGCTGGAGGTCCCCGTGCCCCTTCTGTGCCCCTTTTGTGCCCCTGCCGGCTGGAGGTCCCCGTGCCCCTTCTGTGCCCCTTCTGTGCCCCTGCCGGCTGGAGGTCCCCGTGCCCGCCGGCTGGAGGTCCCGTGCCCCTTCTGTGCCCCTTCTGTGCCCCTGCCAGCTGGAGGTCCCCGTGCCCGCCGGCTGGAGGTCCCCGTGCCCCTTCTGTGCCCCTTCTGTGCCCCCACACGCCCGCTGGCTGGAGGTCCCCGTGCCCGCCGGCTGGAGGTCCTGTGCCCCTTCTGGCCCCTTCTGGCCCCTTCTGTGCCCCTGCCGGCTGGAGGTCCCTGCGCCCCTTCTGTGCCCCTGTCAGCTGGGGGTCCCCTCGCCCCGCTGGCTGTACGTCATCACGCCCATGCCGCACCCTCCACCCCTGCTGGCTGTGTAGGGCGCGGATGGTGGGGCCGTGGGGTCATGCCGGCGGAGCGCTGTTTGGCTAAGGAACCCCATGCCATGCCTTTGCTCTTGTGTTGGGTGTGTTGTGCTCTGGCTCGGTTAGAGACCTCTGCCTCCAGTGTCCTTGCTCGCAGTCCGTGGGGAGGGCCCGCTGGGTCACTGGAAAGGTCAGACTGGGCCTGGCCTGGGCCTTGGCAGTTGGAGTTATCTCTGGGAGTCCCGGCTTCGCCCGTCTGCTCCTGGGCCTGGCTCAGGGGCTCCAGAGGTGCCGAGGGGCTGGTGTTAGGAGGCAGCGACCAGTGGCCGGGCCTGCAGGATGTTCTGGAAGCTCGTGGGTCCTGGTAGCACTTAGGCTGGGACCACGGGCTCTAGTTCCCTTGGACGTCCCGCAACTCTACGATGCACCCCTCTGTTCAGTGAGTCACGTGTCCGATGCTGATGTCAGGTATGTCTGCAACAGGGGGCACGGGGACACGACCTCCTGCTCGGCCCCCGTGCGTAGATGCCCGGGCGAGTGCTGTGGGGACATCTTGTGCCCTGAAGGCTGGGGCCTGCCTGTGGTGCCATGTCTCTGCTCCGTGCTGAGGACAGAGTGGGACCAGGTGGACATAGGACTCTCATGCAGCCCTGCCTCCCACCGCAGCCCAGAGGGACACTGTCACAGCTGCAGGCCAGGCCCCGGGCTTCCTCCATGCTGCGCTGTGGTCCCAGGAGTGCCCGGCTCTGCCGGCACCTGGCCGGATGCCACATCCAGGAGCGGCAGGCAGGCGGCAAGGTGGCGTAGCGTAAGATGGACCCGAACGGAGAGCAGCGCGTACCCCGGGCGGTGGCCTCTGTCTCCTATTCTGTGCAGCCTGGGTGGCCCAGAGTGGCTGCGCGTCCTGCCCTTGGTCTTCCCACAGCTGCTGTGTCCGTCGGGGTCCTCCGGGGAGACGGACCCAACGGGAGACGTAGGGACTCGTGCATCTGGAGGGAGGCTCCTTGGGGGCGTTGGCTCAGGATCCCAGAGCGGGGGACGTCCCCGGAGGTGTGTCTTTGAGCTGGGGATGGGAGCCCATGGTGGGGCTCGTGGCGGCCGAGCGGATAGGCTGGACCGTGGCAGGCGGCCCCGGAGCATGGAGAGCGGGCTCGTTCGCTGAAGCGGTCCACGTGTGAGGGGTTCCCTCCCGGCGCTGAGGGTCTGCGCTGGGCCGGCTGTTCCGCAGCCACCCGGTTTGTAAGGAAGCGGCAGTGGCCGCAGCATCGTGTCAACCTGATTGCTCGTGGTGGGGGCAGGGGGCACCGTACGCCTGATTCCAGAAAGCCTGTGAGGAGTTCCCTGCAGAGATCCGCACGGGGGCGAAGCGGCGTATCCTGCCCAGTGAGGTGGGCCGTGTCTAACCGGTCGAAGGCGCGTATCCCACAAAGGGGAGGAAGTGTGTGTTTGCTGGGCCTTACCCCAGCCGGGATACCCATCTTTTGTCGCCCTTGGCCGTCCTGCTCCCAGGCATGCTGACTACGCTTCTGCCAGCACCTTGGGGGCCTGGTGGAGCAAAGTGCCAGGTGTTGGGGCCACAGCTTGGCCTGAGTCCGTGGGCGGGCACCCGATGACTGGGCTCGGCTGTGGGAGGAGCCTGTGTGCCTCCTTTGGGGCAGAACCGTGTGGCTTCGGGGCTTGAGGTTTGGATGGGGCTGATGTGGACCCAGCGTATGTGCTCCTTGTGTACCCTATCCAAGGGTGAGGGCAGCTGTCCCAGCCCCTCGTTTGAGGCTCCCCGTGTCCTCGGGGGTCTTCCTCCTCCATTCAAAACCCAGACAGTGAAGCACGTAGGCGGCCTGCCCCATTTCTGCCGGTTCTGGGAATGCCCACGTAGCCACGTTGGCAGTCAGTCCGCTGTGCTGTGGTCAGGTGTGGGTTGAGAGGTTGTGTTTGGACACAGGGTCACGCTGGTGGTGTCCCCCACCGACATCCCCCAGCCACTCCCCCCATGGGTGCCCGTGGACGTCTCCTGCCTTTCCGTATATACCTCTGCGTGCACACCTGCTCGGAGGGCGGAGAGTTGGGCTGACAGGTGGCCCACGTGCCAACGTAGGAGAGGACACAGATTTCCCCCTAATTTGGGGCTCATGGGTGGCTGGAGGGGAAGGAACCAACCCTAACCCTAGAGGCCCCGTAGGAGGCGGGACTCTCTGGGGATCCTGCTCACGTGGCAGTCTCATGTGGCCTCAGCTCACATCTGGGGACATGAGCTGCCCCAGGTGAGCTCAGACTGATTGGGGTTCCAGAGGGACCACCTGTAGCGGAAGCTGAGGTTGGTGCCATTGGCCCAACAAAGAACCTCAGTTTGCTCTCGGGGACAGGCGTGTGTGGCAAAGTCCCATGTGCACAGGCGTGTGGCAGAGCCCCAGGGGCAGAAGTCATGTGGCAGAGCCCCGCGGACACAGGTCCGTGTGGCAGAGCCCCGTGTGCACAAACCCGTGTGGTAAATCAAGCTGCGTGTGCACAACACGTGTGGCAAAGCCGTGTGTGGCAGCGCCTCGTGTGCCCAGCGTGTGTGGCAAAGCCCTGTGCAGGGTCTGGGCTCACGAGCGTCTCCCCGCAGGCACTACGTGGGCGTGTTCTCCACCATGGAGTACGTCTTCCTGTTCCAGTTTGTGTACGCGGCCTACAGACCCATGGCGACCGCCGCGGGCGAACTCATCTGTAAGAGGTAAGGCCGGTGCCTGGCCACCCTGGGGCCCCTGATGGTGTCTCCATAGCCGTCATGTCACTGTGATGTTGGAGGTGGGGTCCCCGTCCCGTGTCCCGCGTCCCACCAGCTGCAGATCTGCAGATGGGGGTGGTAGGAGGAGGCCCCCGGACCGCAGAGAACAGCAGGGCCTGGTACCGGGGCTTATACAGGACGGCGGGTGTTGGGCCCCGAGGGACACAACGGGGTGCACTCGAGCGTGAGACAGAAGGACACGCTGACCCAGAGTCTGGTACATGTGTGGGAGCAGCCAGCTTCATCCGTGTTAGAGGCAGGAGCACACGTGGGTTGGTTTGAGGAGGTGGTGGTGGCCCCCTGCCCCTGAGGTCCCCTGAAGGTCCCCTGAGGGTCTGAAGCCTCCTCGGGTCCTCTGAAGCCCCTGAGGCCCCCCGAAGCATGCTCCATATCCCGGAGGGCCCTCTTGGGCCATCTGGCCGTCTTGCCCTCACTGGCGGGTCTGCGTTCAGGTAAAGGTCCCCGCCTCTGGTCCTCTGGGGTTTGAGGTGCAGTGACGGGGGGCCGTCTGGTTGTTGGTTCCCTCCCCAGTGCTGGCCCGAGCAGACAGTCAGCTCAGACAGACAGAAGTCAGTTCTAGAACTTTCCTCCGTGATCTGCGTCCTGTCCCTATGGCTCCCTGCTCTTCCTGCTCCCCGGGTCGTTGTGTGGACGGTGTGTGCAGAGGAGTGCGCCGGAGTGCAGGTTGGCCCGGCCCCGCAGGACCTGGGGCCCAGCCAGGCGCATGGGGTCCCCCTTCCACGCCAGCACTGGGGTCACTGTCTCTGATCTCCCTAGGCTCCTGGCCCCTCCGCCCCACGAAGGTTTCTTTGCTCAAGAGCCCCCTGACGAGTTTGATAGAAACCTCCAGAACATGAAGGCGCTCATCGACTTCTATCTGCAGGGCGAGGTGAGGGGCTGGCCACGTGCGTTCCGGGGGCAGGATGTCCGAGCCACGTGCGGGGCCCAGACTCGTGTCCCGTGCCTGCGCCCCGTGTTCCGTGCCGTGTCCTATGTCGCATGCCCGCTTCCTGTGCTGGGCTGGAAGGGGCTTGGCTCCCGTGTGGACGACACTGGCTGTGGGCACGTGGGAGTCACGTCCCTGGGGTGGTGTCCGCATGTGTCTTCGTGGGACCACACGTGGGAGGGTTGGGAAGGGAGCCGTTCCTGCCTGTGTCATTATTTGACCTCCTTGCCGCGTGTTGTCATTGTGTGCCTGCCCTGCCCTGTGTCAACAGGTGTCCTCCCGTCCCACGGTGCCGTCACTGTGTGTCCTCCCTGCCCCTTGTGGGCATCACGTGTCCTCCTTGCCGTGTGTTGTCATCATCACTGTGTCCTCCCTCCCCTTGTCCTCCGGTGTCCTCCGCCCCGTATCCTCCCTGCCCCATGGCATTAACCATCACCATAGCCTCCCGACCCTGAGTGGCCGTCATCACTGTGTGCTCCTTACCCGTGTGTTCATCACGTGACCTCCCTGCTCCGTGTCATCACGTCTTCCTTTCACGTCCTCACGACCTCACGTGTCGGGCACGTCCCTATCAGTTCCACAGACACGTCCCGTACCTGGTGGACGGCCTGTGGGAGGCAGCGCCCGCCCTGGTCCGGAACTGGGAGTGCATGACGGCCCTGCTGCTGGAGCCACGTGGCGGGCGCCAAGGTGAGCGTGGCCAGAAGCCTGCTCTGAGTCGTGGCCCAGGGCCGTGATCCTGCCGGCCTCCCTGCTGTGCCTGCCAGGCCCACCACCCCCACCCCGTGTCTCGCTGTCTCCCCCACCGTGTCTCACTGTCCCCCCATGTCCTGCTGTCCCCCACCCCCCATGTCCTGCCATAGGCATGTCCTACTGTCCCCATCCCCATGTACCACTGTCCCTGTGGCTGCTGTCCCGTGTTCCACTGTCCCCATACTCATATACTGCCCCCATATCCCGCCGTTGCGTGTCCCACTGTCCATATCCCCCGTGTCCCACTGTCCCTATCTCCCATGTACCACTGTCCGTATCCCCCATGTACCACTGTCCCTGTCTCCCACGTACCATTGTCCCTGCCCTCCGTGTCCCACTGTCTCGGTGTCCCACTGTCCCTATACATGTCCCACTGTCCCCATTCCACATATCCCACAATCTCTGTGTCCTGCTGTCCCCCCGTGTCCTACTGTCCTCATGCCCCGCCCCTAGGTCCCATTGTCCCCATCCCCCATGTCCCACCATCGCCATCTGCCACTGTCCTTCTTCCACTGTCCCCATCCTCCATTCTACCGTCCCCATGTCCCACTGTCCCTGCGCCCTGCCACTATCCCATTGTCCCCATCCCCCATGTCCTACCATCTCCATCTCCCCCTGTCCTTGTCCGACTGCCCCCGTCCTCCATGTCCTACCGTCCCCGTGTCTCCCTGTCCCCTTGTGTCCCCCATCCCTGTCCCAATTCCTCCTCTCCCCCACCTTGTGTCGCCCTGTCCCTGTCCCGTCATCCCCGCCATCCCGCCGGGTGTCCTCCCGTGCTGTCTGTGACGCCGGCCAGTAGCACGTGGTGCAGGCATCCCTGTCAACGCCTCCTGTGATGTGCGTGCTCCTTGAGCGCTTGGCTGGGGGGGAGGGGCATGTGCCCTGCTTTCCTGGGGTGAGAGGGCCTTGGGTCTAGAGCATGTGGTTCACAGGTCCCTGGTCGGGGGTCTGTAGGACGAGGGCCATGGGCTGCTCTCCTGTAAGAGCCACTGAAGCTCCAAGCCTGGCCCCAGAGTCAGGGTGCAGTGTGGACAGAGTGTCTGGTGAACGAGCCCCCGGCAGCTGGGACCCCCTTCCCCCATCCCTCGGAGACCCCCTTCCCCCATCCCTCTGAGACCCTGCCCCTCCGACAGCACCCGCAAGGAGACCGCCCCTATGCTGACACTGTCCTCCACAGCCGTACCCAAGGCCCCGCCACTCTGAGATCCCCTTTCCGCGACCCCGTGCTACACACACGATCCCTGCGCCCACTGGTTCCTTTGCCGTCTGCTGCAGTGTCCTCTAGTAACAGCAGGAGTCCCAGTGCCACATCTCAGGCGTCGAGGCCCATCGCGTTCCTTGGCGGGACCAGCAGCCTGAACCATGCTCCCTGGGGTCACTGAAGGGGCATCTTTCTTTATCGTGAGGATGCTTCCTCTACTCTGACCCAAATGTCTGGGGCCCAGCTGTGTGGTCTCTGTTCTCCTTGCCTCTATGTATGAGCCTTGGCTGTCCCTGGGCTCATAGGGGCACCACGTCTAGGATGTGGGACACAGGACAGGAGGACCCACATGTGAAGTTCCAGAGTAGTTGTGACAAATTACGTCAAATCTGGTGGCTTAAACCAGAATCCATCCTCGCCCAGCTCTGGAGATGAGATCCAGGCGGGGCAGGGATGCTGAGATCCAGGCGGGGCGGGACAGGGCCACTGAGATCCAGGTGGGACAGGGCTGTGCTCCCTCCTGAGGCGCCAGGAGAGGGTCCTTCCTGCCTCTTCCAGCTTCTGGGGCTCCAGGCATCCCTGGGCTGGTGGCCGCCTCCCTCCCATCTCTGCCTCCATCCTCATGGGGATTCTCCTCTGTGTGTGTCTCCTGCTCTTTCTCTCACAAGGACACCTGTCCTTGAATCTAGGGCCACCCTTTTTCCCGATAAGTTCCATCGCATTCTGAGAGTCTGGGTGGGTGTGATGAGAAGTTAAAGTTACCACGGAACACCCGATGAACAGACTGTCCCCTGGACTGGATGGTTTTAGGCCCGAGTCCCGGGATATTGGACAGTGGCGGGGGAGCCCCAGGGAGGAGGGCACTGAGCCCCACGTGGAGGTGAACGGGCCAACCGTGGTCTGCTCTGCGAGCAGTTTGAGCAAAGGGCGGGCCCTGGGTGGTGTCAAGTGCGTGTCACGGAGTCTGTGAGCTCTGCTGGGGCTCTGCGGTGCCTAGGAGCCTGGCCCCGCTCCCCACGTGCTCTGAGCCCACGCTGGGCTCACCGCGGCCCGTCCGAGTGGCACATCCCTGCAGAACGCTCTGTGTCTGGGGAGGTCGGCGTGTGCTGAGCTAGCGCTGTCTCCCCGCAGCCCTGACCGGCCAGCAGGAAAGAGTGCTCATCGAGATCCTCGTGGCCGCCGTGAGACAAGCCGCAGAGGGGCGTCCACCTGCCGGCCGGCGCCTGGGCAAGAAAGTCAGTGCCACCCCCGCCCCTGCCTTGACGCTCTGCGTCCCCTGTGCTGAGCGCTCTGCTGTGGCTGTCATGCCAGGGCCCTGTGGCGCCCGCTCCCGCCTCCGCCTCGCGGTGCCCCTGCCCCGTGGCCCTGAGAGCCACTTGCTGCTGCTTCCGCCCCGTGCTTGTCGCCGTGGCTGCTCGCTTGGCCCCCGGCCGTGCGGGCGGGACTCCTGGCACCCAGGTAGGTGTCGCTGGCCACGCCTCGCAGCTGCTCCCACCCCTCCTGCTGGCTCCCGAGCCCTGTGCCCGCTGGGTCCTGTGTCTGCCGTCTGCCTCCCCGGGGAGGACACACCACAGCCTTCCTTATGCCGTGTTCACTTTGGAGGTAGCTGTTTGTCGGCCAGCCTCTGATTTGCCTCCGTGTGAGCCTCTGCTGCTGCGGGGACGAAAGATCACACCCCAGGGGACTCAAAAACCACAGGAGTTAAGCATGGTGCCCTAGCTCTGGAGACCAGAGTCTGAGGTCCAGGCAGGGCAGGGATGCAGAGATCCAGGTGGGACAGGGATGCTGAGATCCAGGTGGGACAGGGATGCAGAGATCCAGGCGGGACAGGGATGCTGAGATCCAGGCCGGGCAGGGATGCTGAGATCCAGGCAGGGCAAGGATGCTGAGATCCAGGCGGGACAGGGATGCAGAGATCCAGGCCAGGCAGGGATGCTGAGTTCCAGGCAGGGCAGGGAAGCTGAGATCCAGGCGGGACAGGGATGCTGAGATCCAGGCGGGACAGGGATGCAGAGATCCAGGCCGGGCAGGGATGCTGAGATCCAGGCCGGGCAGGGATGCTGAGATCCAGGCGGGACAGGGATGCTGAGATCCAGGCAGGGCAGGGAAGCTGAGATCCAGGCAGGACAGGGATGCTGAGATCCAGGTAGGGCAAGGATGCTGAGATCCAGGCGGGACAGGGATGCTGAGATCCAGGCAGGGCAGGGATGCTGAGATCCAGGCGGGACAGGGATGCTGAAATCCCAGCGGGGCAGGACGTCTGAGATCCAGGCGAGAAGGGCTGTGTTCCCTCCTGAGGCTCCAGGGGAGGGTTCTTCCTGACTTTTCCAAGTGCTGAGGCTCCAGGTGACCCTGGGCTATGGTTGAGTCCCTCCCACTTCCGCCTCTGTCCTCCCATGGGTGTCACGTTCTGCTGTGTGCACGTGTCCAGCTCTGTGTGTGAATCTCCGTTTTACGACACCAGTACTACTAGATAAGGGTCCCACCCTAAGCTGTGACCTTGGGGGAGACAGCTGAGCTCTTGGTGGCGTCCCTGCATGGGAAGCTCTTCCTTGGAATCAAAAACCCGAGTAGTCGTCCCGAGTTTTATCCTTCATTTGGGGGGAGCTCTGCCTGGGTGTGACCTAGCCGTGTGGGAGCAGGTCCCAGAGCCGCCGTGGGACTCACGTGGGTCCATCGTGGGCTCAGGCCACGCATGCTCTGCCTGCAGGCCGCCAGGGAGGTGGACGGGACCCGCCGCTGGCGTGAGCATGCCAACATGAGCCGACACTTTGCCAAGGCACTGCCCCGGCTGCTCTCCAAGGTGCCAAGCGGGGAAGGGCCCGAGGCGGAGAGCCCAGGGAGGCTGGGGGAGCGCCAGGGCAGGCCAGGAGGCTGCAGAAGCGAGGGGAGGCTGGGGGGCTCCGCTTCACGCCTCTCTCTGGGCAGTTTGCAGCGGACAAAGAGAAAGTGACCCCCCTCCTGCAGATCCCACAGTATTGCAACCTGGACGTGTATGACATGGATGGCCTGGGCTCGGTACGTCGCAGGACTCTGCTCCTGCTCCCTGAACTCTGCGTGTGGGGGCCCCAGCCCTCCTTCTCAGGGTCCCTGCCCCACCCCTTGTCTGGGTCCCAGCATAGGGCCACGTGCCATCTCCCTGGAGTTTCAGGTGTCGGGCTGCCGTCCTCTTCCTGTCCGCACTGCAGGGCTGGGCCATCACCCACTCTTGTGACGGGGTCCAGACCACCCCCGATGCTTGCAGGTCCTCTGACCTTATTCTCAGGGCGCCATGCCCCCTCCCTGCACTGCAGCTGCTCCTTGTCCCTGACCTTCTCCCAAACCCCGTGACCTTTCACTGCACTCCTGACCTTTCCCCTGAACCGTACGATCCCCTGCCCCCTCACCTAACCCCTGATCAGCTTTTCCCTGACCCTTTATCTGCTCTCAACCCTGTGACTCCTGGCGGTTCCCGCTGTGACCTCTGACCGTTCTTCCTCATGCTCCTGACATTTTCTCTCAAGCCTGACCCACCTGACCTCCTGCCGATCTCCTGACCTTTCCTGCTCTATGTCACAACCCCTGAGCTTTTCTCACCACCCCGCACGGCGCCCCCCGACCGGCCCTTTGTCCCCCCGCCCCCCGTGCAGTACCTGGACGCGGCGCTGCTGGAGCTGGACTGCCTGGTACAGCGGCACTCGGACGTGGCGGTGCTGGAGGCCTGCGCCCGCGCCTACGGCACGTACTGCGACGAGGGGGGCTCTGCGCACTGCCAGGCCGCGCCCGCCTGCAGCCGTCTGGTGGACATGCTGGTGGGCGCGCTCACCCCGCTGCTGGACGTGTTCATCCAACACGAGGTGCAGGCCGGGGGTCTGTGGCGGGCGTGGACGCGGGGGTGGGGTTCTCTGTCGGAGCCCCAGCGGCTCTCGCGGCCCCTGTGACGGGAGGGGACCATGTGCGGGCGGGTGACCAAGGCTTCCACTGTTCTCCGCGGGAGCCCCGGAAGCCCCGGAAGCCCAGCCTGCCGGAGGCGCTCCCCTGTCTGCGTGTGGGGGGCAGATGGTTTCTGTAAAGAGCCGTGTCATAAACGCATTTGGCCAGGCGGGTGCTTGGGTGGGGGTCCAGCAGCACCGGACACAGCGCGTCACTGGGCCACGTTCCAGTAAAACTTTGTGGACACAGACGGGCTGAGGGCCGCGTGGCCTGTGGGCCGGGCATCCGGCCCTGACTGAGGCACTTGGCTTGTGACGCCTTGCCTGTTGGCACAGGCAGGACTCCGGGTTGCTCTAGAACCTGGGCCTGCCGCGATGGTGGGGTGCCGCAGGCCAGCAACGCGCTTCTCCGTCTGCTCTGTCAGCTGTAAAGGGAGAAACGTATTCCCTGTGGCAGGGTCTTGGCAGGGATGTGAGGCAAGTGCATGGAGACGGGAGGTCTCCGATCCCGACAGTCTTTGTTCTTCAGCCTACGTGTCTTTGAGGGTGTCCTCTGGTCCCCTTCGTGTCCTGCAGAGCTGGACACAGAATGGCCCAGGGCATGGTCTCCCTTTGGAGATCTTAAAGAGCTGCCTTCCGGAAAGTTGGGGACAGAGCAGGCAGGAACACGGGCCTGGCTCGAAGCCGGTCCGGTGTCCCAGGGGAGTCCCCCCTGGAACGTGTGTGTCCCGTCACCACCCCCTCTGCTCTCTCCCCACTGTGTAGAAGCAGGGCCTGTTCCTTGGACACGGTGAGATGGGGCGGATCTGCTCCACGCTGCGGAGACTGGCTGCCTTCTACAGGTGAGGGGGGCAACACGCCCGTTCCCTTGGGGGAACAACCCCTTGGGTTCATCCCCTTGGGAACGACCCCCAAGCCATGTGCCTGCTGCCTTACTCTGACAAATGCCCCCGTGTCCCAGGTGAGGTAGGGAGGACTCAGACCTTTGTGCAGGTGTCCTGTGGGTGTGCCTGGTGGCTCTGGGCCACCTGGGAGCCCATCCTGCCCATCCGAGGCCCTGAACTGCGTCCCCAAGAGTGGGGACGGCCTCACCAGGCAGGTGCTGGACATCATACTGGAGGGAGCCCAGCTGGGCCATCTGGGGTTTGTGGCCCCTCAGTCTGCTGGGAGGTGATCCCTCAGCTCCGGGACCTACTGACCGGTGTTCGCGGCTCACCTGGGGGACGTCGGAGCTCCTGGTGGGGATGAGCCCTAAATCCTTGTGTGCATTTCTGGCCAGTGCACATGACCTGAGCAGCTGGAATCTGTATGAGAAGATGGACAGCCTGCTGACTTTCCGCCGGCACCAGGGCAGCCTGCCCACTGAGGTGAGGGCAGAGGGTGTCGGGTGGGTCCTTGTTGGGGGATGGGGGTGGGTTCTGGGGAGAGAAGGGTCTTGAGGGAAGGGAAGCATGGGGGGGGGGGTCCTGAGGGGGGAGAAGGGCGGGAGAGGGTGGAGGGGGGGGGGGGGGGGGCGGGGGGGGGGGGGGGGGGGGGGCCGGGGGAGGGGGGCCCGGGGGGGAGGGAAGCATGGCGGGGACAGGTTCTGGGAGGAGAGAAGGGTCCTGAGGGGAGGGAAGGATGGGGAGATGGGTTCTGAGGAGAGAGAAGGGTCCTGAGGAGAGGGAAGCATGGGGGGATGGGTTCTGAGAGGAGAGAAGGGTCCTGAGGGGAGGGAAGCATGGGGGGAATAAGTTCTGATGGGAGAAAAGTATCTAAGGGGAGGGAAGCATGGGGGGTTCCTGAGGAAAAGGAAGGGTCCTGAGGGGAGGGAAGCATGGTGTGGGACAGACCTGAGGGGAGAGAAGGTCCTGAGGGAAAGGAAGCATGGGGGAGGGGATGGTTCTGAGGAGAGGGAAGGGTCCTGAGGGGAGGGAAGCATGGCGGGGAGGGTCCCGAGGAGAGAGAAGGGGGGGGAGGGGAGGGAAGGGGGGGGGGGGGCGGGTCCGGAGGGGAGGAAAGCAGGGGGGGGGAGGGTTCTCAGTGCAGAGAAGGGTCTTGAGGGGAGAGAAGCATGGAGAGACCTGAGGAGAAGAGTCCTAAGAGGAGAGAAGCATGGGGAGACGCA
>NW_019154136.1:13896849-13901604 GCF_002288905.1 Enhydra lutris kenyoni | reverse complement strand
TCTTGAGGGGAGGGAAGCATGGGGGGGGCGGTCCTGAGTGGAGAGAAGTGTCTTGAGGGGAGGGAAGCATGGGGGGGGCGGTCCTGAGTGGAGAGAAGTGTCCTGAGGGGAGGGAAGCATAGGGGGAGTGCCTGAGGGGAGAGAAGGGTCATGAGGGGAGGGAAGTATAGCGGGGGTGTGTCCTGAGAGGAGAGAAGCATGGGATGGTTCACTGAGGGGAGATATATCCTGAGGGGAGGGAAGCATGGGGTCCTGAAGAGAGAGAAGAGTCATGAGGGGTGGGAGGCATGGTGGGTCCTGAGGAAAAGGAAGGGTTCTGAGGGAAAGGAAGCATGGTAGGGGACAGGCCTGAGGGAAGAGAAGGTCCTGAGGAAAGGGAAGCATGGGGGCGGGGGACGATGGTCCTGAGGAGAGGGAAAGGTCCTGAGTGGTGGGAAGCATGGCGAGGAGAGGGTCTCGAGAGGAGAGGGGATGGAAGCATGGGGGGGATGAGTTCTGATGGGAGAGAAGGGTCCTGAGGGGAGGGAAGAATGGAGGCGGAGGGTGCTGAAGGGAGGGCAGCATGGGCGGAGGGTCCTGAGGGAAGAGACATGTCATGAGGGGAGCGAAGCATGGGGAGATGGGTTCTGATGGGAGAGAAGGGTCCTGAGGGGAGGGAGGCGTAGGGGGGGCGTGGAGGGTCCTGAGGAGAGGGAAGGGTCCTGAGGGGAGGGAGGCATGGGGGGGGGCGTGGAGGGTCCTTAGTGGAGAGAAGGATCCTGAGGAGAGGAATGGTCCTGAGGGGAGAGAAGGGTTTCAGGGGGGTGTGGGGCAGATTCTTGGTGGAGAAGGATCTTGGAGAGAGATGGGTCTTGGGGGGCCGTAGGGTCCTGAGGTGGGGACAGATACTGGGGGAGGAGGATCGCAGGAGTTGGGGGTCGGTAGGGTCCTGAGTGGGGGGGCAGATTCTGAGGGGAAAGGGATCAGGGGAGTGTCCTGATGGAGGGGGAGAGGATCGTGAAGGGAAAGAAGGGTCCCCGTCAGGGAAAAGGCCCTGAGTGGGGGAGGGGCAGGTACTGGGTGAGGTCTCAGGGTTCTCTGCTAAGGAGAGACCCCAGGGTGGGTGTCCCATCCACATCCCCAACTCCATGACAGGCCCTGCGCCCCACAGGTTGTCCACTGTGCCCTCCAGTGCACCTACTATGCGCTCCTGTGGCAGATTGTCGCCGCCACGGACCGGCTGCCGCCCCAGGTGGGTGAGGGGTGCGGAGGAGGTCAGGCGTGTGGTCCACAGTAGTCTGTGAGGAGGGAAAGATGGAGTGGGATAGAGCCAGCACTGCCACTGTGACAGACGTCCGCCCCACCAGCGGCTGGCGTCTGTCATCCCGGGGTCCGCCTGCGCTCCTGGACTCCGACGTGAGAGCTGACTTGGGGTGTGGCCAACACCACCACCCAGCCTGCCCGCCCGCCGTGGGGAGCGCGGCTCAGATGATCTGAGGACCTGCTCCTGTGCGCTGGGGGAGACCCTTGTCCTTCCTCGGCTGCTGGCCAGGCCCTTAGTTTGGAGCCAGCCACACTTTGGGGTTATATTTATGGTTTCTTGGAAATCTGCAGGCCTGAGTTCCTGGGGAGGAAGTTTAGACCCGTGTGGGGAGATTACGGTGTGGGGGATGATGGAGATACGGGGAGGGGGACATAGGGGGGTGGGGAGGGGACATGGGGTAAAGATGGGGGAGGGCAAGGGGGACATGGGGCTAAAGACGAGGGAGGGAGGGGATGACGAGGGGGATGGGGAGGCGGGGAGGCGGACGCGAGGGCGAGGACGGTGGTTGATCTGTGCGGGGATGTACCTCATGCCGGCTCGCCTGAGGCGGGCAGGTACGTGGAGCTGGCGCTGGGGCTCCGCTGACGGGGGCACCTGCTCGCCGGCTGTCCGCTGGCAGGAGGCGCTCCTGGACTTGAGGAAGAGGCTGCTGAGGTTCTGCCTGGTGTGCCGAGTGTACCTGAACCACCAGAGCAAGGTGCTGAGCGAGAAGGTGCGTGCGTCCCTCTGCGAGCTCGCGGGTGCTGCCACGGCTGGCGGAGCAGGAGGGGCGTTAGCCACGCCCGGGACGTGGGCTGCAGCGCATCAGGGCATTCGGGTTTTCCGCGACGCCGGTTCCTGCTCTCCGTGTGTGTCTCGTGCGATGACGTTTGTTCTTGAACGATGAGGGGAAGGCCCGAGGGGGGCCACCATCGCGTCGCGCAAGCACCTTACGTCTGTGAAGTTGTTTGCACGCCCCGGTTCGCGGGAGCCCAGAGCCCACGCGCACGGCACCGGTACACAGGAGCCCGCGTGCACGGCCCGTTCGAACCACCACACCCGTCTGGGGGTCGCTCCCGTGATCCGGTCCACGTGCCGCGGTGGTGGACACGCTGGGCGTGAACTCCCAACCGCCGTGTCTGGAGGTTGCCGTACACGGAACCTTCAGGGCCGTCCCCTGTGTGCGGGGAGACTGTTCTGAGGGCTTCTTGACGCTGGACGCAGGCGCCCGCTTCCTGACACCTTCCGCGCCGGGGCTCCTGCGTTCTTCCCATGTGCGCGTGAATTTCCAGAGTTCCAGAATTTCCTGTCCCGCTACCTTACATCAAACCTCGCTCTCGTCGGACTCGTGGCCGACTGAGGAGGTTGAGTGTGTTTTGAGTGTGCGGCTCCTTTTCCAGCCGCTGAGCTCTGCCCTGTGACCCTCCCCACCGCGGGTCACAAGCACGGGTCCGTGGTTTCCCGCCTGTGTGGCCCCGGTCCCGGCCGCCGTCCGTGCCGCTGCGCCGCCCGGATGTGGGGGACGTTTGCGTTCAGCGTGTGTGTTGTGTGCTGCTGTGAGGCGTTGTTCGTGGTCGTCTGTCGCCCGCGTGCTGTCTGTCCACGCGTCGTCTGTCCCTGGTGTTCCACTTGCTGCCTGGGGTTCAGCGGCGCTTGTCTTTGGGGGCCCCTCCCCACCCTGTGGCTCTCATCCAGCCCTGGGTTGGCCTGGGCAGCTGCGGGGGCACTAGACGGGGTCCGTCCCTGGGGGGTGAGCGCCTGTCCCTGTCGGTGCCCCCTCACCCCGCAGCCCCTCGCCCCCCTCAGGCCTTCATCCTGCTGTGTGACCTGCTCCTCATCCTCAGCCACCAGGGCCCTGAGGAGGACACGGGCCTGGGGCTGCTGTTCTTCGTCCCCGACCACGTCCTGCAGTGCAAGCTCCTCACCTTTGTCAAGGAGCACGTGTTCCTGGAGGAGGCCGGAGCTGCAGGTCAGCCTCCCGGGAACTTGGGGCAGGGACGGAGGAGAGACCTGGAGTGGGGACAGCTGGGGCAGCCTGGGGCAGGAGGTGGTCTGGGCGGTAAGGATAGGGCCGGGGGAGGGGGCGGGGGGCTGCAGTAGAACGGTAGGGGGGACCTCAGGGGGACCTCGGGGGTTGGGGACATTTGGAGCAGCCCGGGGGCAGGAGGGCCTGTGCAGGCTTCGGGTGGGAGGTGGACGACCCTCGTCGGGCGCTCCAGCGTGCCGGGGTCTGGAGCTGCATTTCCCGGGCACGTGTCTTCTTGGTTCACGCTGCCACGGAAGAGTCGGGGGAGCCCGGGCCAGCGGTCAAGACCTGGAAACACAGGGACCCCATGACACTAAGTGCGTCCTCTGTGGCCCTGGGTCTGCGCTCTGGGCGTCAGCATGTCCAGTGGGGGTTCTGAGCCACTGCCGTCCTGGCACCGGTACACGGAGACGACGCTGGCACCCCAAGCCCCCCGGGACCATGTCCCCGCCCGCCCCACGGCTCCGCCAGGGCAAGGCGGCCACAGGAAGACACGGCAGAGTCCGACTGTCTCGGCAGGGTCCAGCAGAGTTTACAAGGAGGAGGACGCGGATGAGCTGCACGAGCTGTTCCACCGGAGAAACATGCTGGCCGTGTTCTGTAAGCTCATCGTCTACAACGTGCTGGAGATGAGCGTGGCCGCCGACATCTACCAGTTCTACCTGAAGGTCTCTGCCTGGCTCTCCCGTCCCCGCGGCCCGAGCTCACCCTCCCCCGCCCACTGCTCTCCTGTGTAAGACACGGAATTGGGGTAGAAAGATTCCAAAAAAGAGGAGATGAGTGGAAAGTACTCGGACTTACGGACTCACTGTCGTTAACCTGTCCTCCCGTTGCCTCCGACAGCTCCTGTGGGTGAGCCCACCTGTGTGCGTGTGTGGGCGGCATTCCTGTGAGCGTCTCCTAAGCCTTTTTCTATCACTCACGCCTCTCCCCAAACCTGACTCCCGGGGAGTATCTTCATTTAGGACCTCACTTCTTGTCTTTTAAAACTCTGCGGTCTTGTTCGGTGAGCCATTGCTGCTCTCGTTCCATTCTTCCATTACTACTGAGATTGGATGCGAGCCGCGTGAGGGCTGCAACTTGATCCTTGATGTGCCCCAAGTGATTATCATCGGCCTGGCACTGAAGGAGGCCCAGAAGTTTCCATGAGTGAATGGATGGGTGAATGGATGACTGCATGGATGGATGGATGGGTGGGTGGATAAATGGATGTGTGGATGGACAGATGGGTGGATAGATGGATGGGTGGATGGATGGGTAGATAAATGGATAAATGGGTGGGTGGGTGGGTGGATGGCTGTGTAAATGGATGAACGGGTAGATGGATGGATAAATGGGTGGGTGGGTGGATGGATGGATGGGCAGGTGGATAGATGGTTGGGTAGATGAATGGATACATGGATAGATATATGGCTAGATGGTTGGATGGATGGATGGATGGATGGGT
>NW_019154136.1:13840733-13895733 GCF_002288905.1 Enhydra lutris kenyoni | reverse complement strand
ACAGGGCCAGCCAGTGCTGGGGGCACAGCCGGGCCCTGGTCTGGGAAGCCTGATGGCCCCAGCTTTCCCAGGTCCATGGGATGTGCCCTCCCCGCCAGCCCAGGACCCGGCCCCCGGCCCTGGCTGGTGCTGAGCGCTCGGCGGGATCCCCCTGTGCGAACTTCCCGGGACACAGACACTGGGTCTGAGCCGCGTGTCTGTCCATAGTCTGCAGCTTGGGAAGGCGGCATAGGAGGGGTTGGTGCGTCTGTCGTCTCCGTGGTGATGGTCCTTTCCTCCCACTCGCAGCATTACCATCACTTTGGGGACATCATCAAGGAGACCATGACCCGGACGAGGCAGAACGACAGGCTTCGCAACGCGCTGTCCCTGCTCCTTTGTCTGCAGCAGGTGAGTGGCCTGTCCCGGCAGGGCCCACGGCATCTTGGGACCGGTCCCCGCGGCTCCGGCCACAGTGTGTCGCCCAGCCCTGGGGGGCGTGCCCGCTTGGGGACGCGCCAGGCACGGGTCCTGCTGGGCCTCACTGCCCGCTCCTCGGGAGCCCTGCGCCCCCCCGTGGGGGGGGACCGGTCAGACCCTGACGCCTCCTGGTGCTGGAGGCTGTGGCCCCAGGGCTGCGTCCTAGTGGGCTCAGGTTCTGGGGAGACCTTTGGAGGGTCACAGATGGCACCCCCTGCCGGGTCCTCACGTGACCACAGGTGAAACACGAGGACCTCTCTCTGGACATGCAAGAGGACGAGACCCCACCGTGGGGGCCCCGCCATGCTGGCCCTCTGGGCTCCCAACCACCTTCCAGGGCCCCCACCACCCCAGCAGCCCCCAGGAGGCCCGGCTTACACCTGTGGACTTTGGGGGCAGAGCCCACGGACGTTCAGTCCCGCACAGCTGGCTTCTGTGCTCTGCCCACCTCCCGGTGATGGCACTGTTGGGATGGGTTCCCCTGCTGCTCAAGGACTGGACGTGGTCAGGGGTGTGTTGTGGGGACACACGGCAGCTCGTGGTGTGTGCCCAGGGCTGCTTAGGTGGACGGTGTAACTCCGTCCTCTTGTGCACGGAGCGGCTGGGCTCCAGCATCGGGCTGGACTGTCCCCTGGAGGCCTTCAGGTGTCGTCTTGCACAGTGAGCTAGGTCTCCTGATGGTCATTCGGGTTGTCCCCGACTCTCAGGGTGGTGTCCCCCTCCCGCATCAACTGACCCTCAGGGTGGACGTCCCCCCCCACCTGCTGACCCTCAGGGCGGTGTCCACCCCCCCACCATCCACTGATCCTGAGGGTGGGCGTCTGCCTTCTCCACATCAGTCTGTCATGATACCGAGTGAGTGCGTGTCCCGTGTCTGACTCTGGTCCTTCCATCCCCGTGGCAGCTGGTTCACCCAGATCCATGGAACCACAACTGGACACGTGGCTTGTCCGTGCTCTGTTGTGCTGCCAGACGAGTGTATCTGCCTGTAGTTGGGGTCTCCGTCCACATGTGGGGAGTTCTCGCCGAGCCCGTGTGGGGTTCCGTGGCAGCGGCGACCCGGGACTCGATGTCTTCTGTCCCTTCTCTGCCCGATCCTGGCTTTGTGCACTGAGTCTGGGGCTGCCCACCGGCTTGAGCTCTTTGCAAGGCCTGCCTTTGGTCCGCAGTGCTGGGGTCACGGCTCCCTACACAGCTGACTGTTGCCAGTGTCCGTGGTGCCGTGGGCGCCGTGGACTCATCTCTCTCTGGGGAGCTGAGCCTCCGTGGGTGTATCAGGAAGGGCCGGGATCTGGCATCCCCGCTGCCAGTGTGGGTTCCTGGTCCTTGTGTCCATTCTGCCTGTGGGTGCGGTGGCCAGGCCTCTCCGGGGACACTTGCTAGACCATCTCTGTCCCGTGGTTTTCCTGGAACACGGCTTCTCGGTCCCGATTCCACAGGCCATGCGGACTCTTGGCCCCAACACTGAGGTCTGCCTTTAGGTTGGACTGTTTGCTGCCGTTTTCTGTTCCTTTGGAAACGGCCTCCCTCCTCCTGGCCCAAGAACGGGTCTGCGTGTACGACGCTGAGGCGACCCTGATTCCCCAGAGCAAGCATGGCACGTCAGGGGCACCTTCCTGTCGTCTCAAGCCCCCTTGTGTCCCATTTGGTGTGTGCTTTCCCTGTAAATCAGGAGCGCCGTCCCCTCGTGGGTTTTCTGTTGCGTCTGACACACACACAGGAGCTGCGGCTGACCAGGTGGGATGTGGGCAGTACGGGTGTGCACGGGACGTTTGCAGGCTCCTGGCTCCTGGGCGCGTCTTGGTCTGTGCCACCTGCTCCCCGCTCCCTGGCATCCCAGCCTCAAGGTGGCTGTCCCAAGGATCCCTGCCCTGTCCCCCGTGGATGTCATCGGCCGGGGGCCCTGTGCTCCAGGAACTTGTCCCTTCTCTGTGCTGTTTTACCTCTGGGGGGTGGTGGGAGGTGGAGGGAGGCATCTCGGGATGTGCTGAACCTTGGTTCGTGGACATGCCCCTGGTGGCCCTGACTCCACCGCCCCTGTGCTCCTACAGCTGTTCCAGAAGCACGTGGACACGTATGGCATGGGCTACGACCCCATCGAGTTCATCTGCGGCCCCTTCTACTCCATCCGGCTGTTGGCACGCCGCTTTGCGCTCACCCTCGGCTTTGACCGTGCCCGTGACGCGGCCCACCTGATCCACAGGTACCTGCTCGTACGGGGTGCTGTGACAACACCCTACGCACCCCAGCCCTGGCCTGACCTCACCTGACACTGTGCTCCCCAGTCTGACCCTGTCTCTGGTCTGACCCCACCTGACGCTGTACTCCCCGCTGTGACCCCATCCCCGGTCTCACCCCACCTAACGCTGTGCTCCTCACTATGACCCCATCTCTGGTCTGACCCCACTTGATGCTGTGCTCCCTGCTGTGACCCTGTCCCCGGTCTGACCCCACCCGACGCTGTGCTCCCCGCTGAGACCCCCATCCCCGGTCTGACCCCACCTGACGCTGTGCTCCCTGCTGTGACTGCGTCCCCGGTCTGACCCCACCTGACGCTGTGCTCCCCAGTCTGACCCCATGCCCTGTCTGACCCCACCTGACACTGTGCTCCCCAGTTTTGCCCCCATCCTTCAGTTTAGTCCCACCTGGCGCCCTGAGCCTCACCTGACCCCACCCTTCTACTTCCCGTGTGAGCCCCACTTGACACCCCAGCCGTTCCCCGTCTGCCTTTGCCCATCGCCCTAGCTCCCCACTGCACACCCTGTCCCCAGGCGTGGGCTGGCGTTTGCCTTTTCCGAGTCCCCCGTGCCTGAAGAGGAGGAGGCCCGGCAGAGGTTCCCCAACCTCAGCTTCCTGCTGGTTCTGGCCGAGTTCTCCTGCAAGATCCCCCCTGCAGAGCGACAAGCTGCGTGAGTGCCCCGGTCCCCCGGGACGGGGACCCCTGGACGGTCGGCGTGGGGATGGGCTCTGGGGGTGCAGGGGTGGAAACGCAGACTGTGGCCCGGTGGGGTGGGGGACGTGGAAACCGGAAGGCTCTCTGCTGAGTGAGGGCTCCTATCTGGGCCCTTGCACTGAGCAGGGCCGCTGTCTGGGGTTCTGGGGGGCGCTGGGCTCTGGGCTGCAGCACTGACTGTGGCCACCAGGTGGCGCTCCTCTAGCACGGTTCCTTGGGCCTCAGCCCTGAGCCTGAACATGGGGGCCAGGGGCCATGGGTTCCTGGGGACCTGGGCTGGGTGTCCTCTGACCCCCCCCCTGCCTCGTGCTCCCTTGCCCGCAGACTCACCCACTTCCAGGACTCCATCCCCGAGGGCCTGCCTGTGTTTGGGGAAGGGGACATGAACCCCATGCTTGTCTATCGCAAGTCCCTGATAAGGACAGACTACGTGGCCCAGGGGGAGGAAGAGCCCGCCGCCAACCCGTTTGACGCCATATGCAAAGACAGCAAGCGGCCCCAAGGTGGGAAGGGTGTCTGGGGTTGGGAGGGGTGGCCCTTGGGCCCCGTAGCTGACCACACCCGGCACCTGCAGAGTTGCCCGTGGGGACGTGCTCCACCTGGACACCAGACACCCTGGCCAGCTCCAGCGCGGGGGACAGAGAGCCACGGAATTCCTCCAAGGGCCAGAAGTCCAAGAGGTGAGGCCCTCGAACTGCAGGTTGGGGTGCAGGGGTCTGCCGTCGGTGGGCAGCCTGTCAGGCCTCTGCCTGCCTGGTTTCGGGGTCAGCTTTATGGGTTTCTCCCGAGCAGAGCCTTGGGATGGCCGTGAAGGGATGCTGGTCTGATGGGGGTCCCACATGGTTCTGAGGCTGGGACGTGGTCCTGCGTGGGTCTGAGGAGGTGACGTGGGTCCCACTTGGGTCTGAGACAGGGACGGGGCTGGTCTGAAGGTGGGGGCGGTCCGCATGGGTCTGAGGCAATGACGTGTGTGTGTGGGTCTGAGGCAGGCAGAGGGTCGTGTGTGGCACACGTGCAGAGACTGCTGTCCTGTAAGGTCATGCTCTAGGGTGTAGCCAGGGACTCATCTCGTCTCCCCCACACCAACCGCCCAGCACAGCCCACGACTGTCCACGACTGCCCACGCGCAGGGTGGGATGTGACAGCGTTAGAGGTGTTACTGGTTGCCTGTGACTTAGGGCTGTTCCTCGTCCATGTCTCTCCGTGTCTTGTGTTTTCTGGGGCCATACACACCTGTTCCCTCCAGGGCCTGGGCTCCCACGGCCCCTGCCGTAGCCTGGGGCCCTATCTTGGTCTCCAGCAGGGACGTCTTTGATGTTGACTTCCTGTCATCGGAGGACTCTGAGAACTCTTCCAACGAAGACGTGGACGTGGAGGGCATCTCCGTCCACGAGGTTGGTGCGGGCTGGGGCTGTGGGTGGGGGCCATGTGGGGGCGGTGGCCCGGGCCTGCCTTTCCTGCCACGGCCCACGCTTCTCAGGGTGGTGTAAAGGCAGGACATCCCATCTGACGGGTCTCCCGGGTGACACTGGCCTCTGTGCCCATTGGGGGTGGAGGCAGGTCCGTCCGCACGTTCGGGGGGTGGTGGGATTCGGCTGTGGTCCGGCAGCTCACCCGGTATGCGGCCTGTGGACCGTCCGAGGCTGCTGGGTTGCGAGGAGGCAGGGCCCGGAGCCGTCCCAGGTGCCCGGCTGTGTCTCCAGGCTCCCGCGGTGTGCTGGGGCCCCGAGGCTGGGTGTGGTGCCCATCCGTGGCCTGCTTGGCTCAGGACACTGGGTTTTAGGGCGCCCTGGGGTCCTCGGCATCTGGCTCCTGCCTGTTGGCCCCCAAGATCCGCGGGTCTGGTGCGTTCCTCAGAGCGGTGCTCTGGCACAGCAGCCTCGTGTGGATAGCCCCGTTCCCCCCCCGGACACCGGGGGCCAGGGTCCGTGCGTCCGCCTGGGGTCTCAGGCAACAGAAGGCCGTGTCCCCCGCCCACCCGCGTCCTGGCCAAGCTTTGGTGCCCTCCGTCCACTGCGCAGCCCACCAGTGTTCCCACCCCACGCTGAGTGGGAACCAGCCGGGCCACAGCGTGCACTGCTGTCCACCTTCCCGTCCACGTGTCTGGGGTTCTGAGCGTCGTCCTCTCCGTCCCCAGGGCGCGTTGGACTGAAGAGGACTCGGGCCTTGGGACTCGGTCAGCAGTTCCAAGTTCCTCCTCGGTGGTCGACTTGAGTTCCTGGGCTTGGGGAGCCCGTGGCGTCCAGGTGTGGCTGACGCAGACCCCCGGGGCTCCAGGCGGACGGCAGTGACCCCCGCCTCCCGCACCTGCGCACTCCAGCCGTGTGTGAGGAGAGAAGGTCACGTGACCGTGGACTGGGACCCTGGGGTGCCCGCACCCCCCCCCCACCGACCCACCAGGTGCCTACCGGCCTGCGGCTTCTCTGGCGACCCCTGTGCTTGGCTGGAAGGTCCCGGAAGCCGCCTCGCCCGCTGTGGACCACGGTGCCGGCCCCCCCGGCGGGCGTGCTCCTGTGTGGCGTGGCTCTGGCCGGACCGTCCGCGCTTCCTTTCCCGGCTCAGGACGCCGCGGCTGGGCGATTCCCGGCGTCTGTTGCCGAGAGCCCGCGGCCGGTGGTCGGCTCCACCCCCGCACGCTCGGACACACTGGCTGCGTCCGACGCGGGCTGGGCAGGACGCGCATTGGCCGACCCCGACGTGCTGGGGGCTCCGCGCCTCCGATCCGCGTTGGTGCCAAACCGAGCTCTCTGGGCCACGGTGTGCACGAGGACGCCCCGAGTGGACACGGAGAGCGAGGCTGGGCCACGGGGAGGACTCCGGCCGGTCATGCCCGGGCGAGAATGGGCTCAGGAGCTCCGGCCCGGGGGACCCTGTGTAGACCTGGGCCGGGGGTTTTCTGTGTAGACGTGGGCCTGGGGAGCTCAGGCCTGCGCAGACCTGGGCCTGGCGGGTTGCCGTCCAGGAGGGACACCTGTGCCTCTGGCTGTCCCCTCCCCGGCACCGTGGCAGCTGTTGTGGGGACGCATAGCCCTTGATGGCGGCCCGGAGAGCATGGGTTGCCCGCGGGCAGGGCTCGGCAGGAGGGACACCGTGACAGACACTCCGGGCCCCACGGCGCGTGACCCTCAGCTGGACTTGCCGTGCCCCAGAGCCATGCCCACGGCGTGGTCTCCCGTGCTGTCACTGCCGTCTGTCCCCAGTAGCGTCCCTGCCTGGCATCTGTGCCCTTTGTGATCTCTGTGTGCTGTGTCTGTGTCGTGGGCTGGGCGAGCCGAGCCCTTCACAGAAAATCCTTAAGTTCTTTATTCGAAAATATAGACGTGATCTCATAAAACATTTTTAAACTGCTCCACACACCAAATAAAAGTTAACTTTACACGTTTTGTACATTGACACGAAAACGTAAGTACGCACGAGACGTGCTCCGTCCCGTACCCCGCGTGCAGGGCTGCAGCTGGGGTGGCGCCCGGAGACGCGCCTGTGGACGGACGGAGGGTCCCGGGGCCCCTGGAATGTTCCTGACCGACGCGTGAGAACGGCGCAGGACCGTCCGACACCCGCGGGTCGGTGCACGGCTCACGCCCCCGGGGCTGCCCCAGTGCAGCAGTAGCTCCCCTCCGAGGAGACGGTCGGCCGAGCCGGTGACTCTCCAGACACCCACACTCAGGACCTACACGGCACGTCTGTCCCCGCCGGGCCCAGCCAGGGGCTTCCGGACAGATGGCATCTCCTGCCGGACACGCGGGGACACACGGTCAATGACCACCGGACCGGCTTCCGTGTTGGATAAATAAAAACTTTTCATCCCATACAAATTACTTCATTTTCTATAAAAGCTCAGCGATCAAGCGGTTCTGTTCTTTACATGACAGCGGCTCTGCGTCCAGTTCTGGGCCCAGGTCACGCGGGCGGTAGGTCGTCGTCCTCACACACGTACTCGTACAGGTCGACGGTGCCCAAGGTGGACGGCGCCTCGAAGAAGGGCCTCTGGGCCAGCGGAGACCTCAGGGAGCCCAGCTTCTGGTCCACGGGGCTGGGCTCGGCTTCGTACCTGCAAGGAGCACAGGGTGAGCACAGAGGGGCCGTCCCGGTCGGGGCGGGACAGTGCCGGCAGCCCCCGGTCGGCTGGGAGGTTACCGCGTGGGAGCCCCAGGCCCAAAGCGGTCCCTGGCGGGTTCCTTCCTCCTGAAGGGCGGAGGAGGAGCGTGCCCGCACTCGGATGCCAGTGTTCCCTGGACACCAGCATGAGACGCGGAGCCATGAGGTACGAGGCCACAAATCAAGTTTGTGGACGGGGTTGGACGCTGAGCGGGGTTTGTTCTGGGCCGACATCAGAGCTTGGGGTCGGTAACGACCCGTCTGCACACAGGACTGGGAACCACAGGAGGACACGCGCCCCCTTGCTCCCCACACTGTCGCGGATGTTCTAGAAGCGTGGCGGCGAACAAGAAAGCGTCCTCACCGGCAACGCGCCCGTCCACACGGAGTCCCAAAGAACCGATGCAAACGCCCCCGCAGCCGACAGGTGCGTGGGACACACGTGCGCGCCGCAGACCGATACGCCAGGACAGTGCGCGCTTCCCACGAACGACCACGACCTCAGGGTTAAACCTTGTCATATCCCGTGTCAAGAAGCACTTACGTGACCAAGGACAGACAGGTCCAGGCAAAGAGCCCGAGACCCGAGCACAGAGACACGCTGGTGGGTGAGGACACCTTCGAGACCGGCCGTCTCCACACCACCAGGGATTTTGGAAAAATCGAACCTTCCCCTGCTGTTCTGTAC
Organism: Enhydra lutris kenyoni; assembly: GCF_002288905.1. Taxonomy (NCBI): domain Eukaryota; kingdom Metazoa; phylum Chordata; class Mammalia; order Carnivora; family Mustelidae; genus Enhydra; species Enhydra lutris. The sequence goes on along the minus strand of NW_019154136.1, from coordinate 13,887,535 downwards.
AAACGGACAAGCTTATCCTGAAATTAGCCGTATCAGCCGAGGAACCGACGGCACGACCGGAGAAGGAACGCCGGTGGGATCCGACCAGGGATCGCCGAGTCTCAGCGGAGCCACAAACGCAACCCTGGTAGGGGTGGCTAGTGAAGAGCACAGACAGGTCCGAAAACAGCCCCCCCCCCCGCCCCGCCAGCAGGGCCGGGGAGTCTGTTCTCCAACCTCCACCCGAGACCCCGCCCTGGGCGCGCGGGCCTCACCCAGAGAGCCACACGCAGATTCCACGACTCCTGCGGAAACGCGAACAGACCTGGTACGTTCGGGAGACCTGGCTCGCGCACGCCTCACTGTAAACACACGTGCTGGCCCCGTGGCTGGTTCCGCCCCAGACGGAGCCCCAGCACCGGGGGAGGAACCTGGACCCTCCGCTCAGGCCCCACGGCAACTCAGCACAGGCCACAGACCGGGATGTGGACCGGGAAGCCCTGAATCGTGGGCCAGGTCGCCGTGGGTTTGGGCAAGGCCAGCAGAGTGTGACCCGGACACCAGAGTGTGACCCGGACACCAGAGGCATAGTCCAAGGCGGCAGCGGACGGGGACTTAAAACCTCATCCGCGGGGAGCCTGCTTCCCTCTCTCTATCTCTCTGCGTCAAATAAATAAAATCTTAAAAAAAAAAACACCTCATCCGCGTGAGCAGCGTCTGGGACACACATTCCAACAAACAGGGCCGCGAGTGCAGAGGGAAAGTCAGTCATGGATCCGACAGAACTCGCACCCGGAGCCCTGAAGCCTCAGTGAGAGAGCGGACGGCCCAACGCACAGAAGCGCAAAGACCCAGCACACCCCGGGGGGACCGACAGCGGCCAGGACGCAAACACACAACGGGCACAAGGGGCCACGCCCGGGACGGGCTGACCCATCAACCGCCACACACAGACCGCGAGGACCGTCCCCAGGGCGGCCGTGTGGGACGTCACTGCGCGGGTTCTGCAAAGGTCTACAGGTGTCCCGTCGTGATCCGCGGCCTTGGGCACGGAGCCCAGAGACGTGAGAACCCACGTCCACACGAGGCCAGGGTGGGAGAGGTTCACGGCGGCGCTACTCACATCTGTCCAGAAGCAGACGAGAAACCGCCAAACGCCTGTGGCCTGGCAGGGGGTCACCTGGAGCCAGGAAACTGCTCAGCCAGGACACGAGTCCCCCACGCGCCCACCAACAGCCGCGGCTCGCTGACAGGTTACGCGGGCACAGCCTGTGTGACGGGACGGCAGGTCCCGCCTCTGCGGGGTCCAGGAAAACCACAACTGCCAGGCGAAGCCCAGCCCAGCCCCTGCCCCGAACCTGGGTGGGGAGGGCCCGGGATCGCTCCAAGTGTCCCCTGCCGTTTTGAGATCCTCTTGGAGCTGGGGGTTGGGACCCCCAAGCAGGCAGCCCTGTGCCACCAGACCCAGAGCTCCTGCATGGAGGTCCCGTTCCTGAGGGCGGAGGGGACGCCTACCATGGGCTCCAGACCTAGTCCAGGCCTGTATTCCACGTGTGCAAACACACCTGACCCTGCGTGACCCCCACCCAGGCACCGGAGAACATGCGTGTGACCAGCGCCCGTCAGGAGTGTGTGGGACACCTGCGTCCCCACCGCAGAACCCAGGCCTTTGTACGCACCTGAAGGCCCAGGCCTGGAGAGTGGAACGGGGACTGGGACGGGCCACAGGCCTGGGAGAAGGAACCCCCGTCGATCCCACATGCACTCAGTCACGGGGGAGGGGACGGTGGCAGCAAAGGGGCCTCAAGGCCTGGCTCCCTGCATTGGTTTCGAGCAAATACCAAGGACAACGTTCCCAGCCGCAGCGACTCTTGGCGGGGGGGGCGGGGGGGGCTGTTGGGTCGTCGTCCAAGCCGGGCTCTCCAGGATCCAGCCCTGGGCTGTGAGCATTCCCCGCAGTTGGCGGGAGGAACGGACCGGCCATGAGATGAGCCGGGATCCCGGTGACCCAAGGCTCGGGACAGAAGGGAGCCGGCCATGATGCGGGCAGGGAGCCGGGGGAGCACGTGGGCAGGAGGGCTGTTAGCAGGGGTATGGGGCCGGGCCGGGCTCGGGGCCGTAGGCCTCACGCAGCCTGACGGCACGGCCTGCCCCGGGCCCTGCTGGCTGGACTCCTGGGCCCCGCTCTCGGGGGCAGCAGAGCAGCAGCACCTCCAAATCTGTGTCCGGGAAAGGGGCGGACGGAGGAGCCCGGGACAGGCCGGGGCCGGGCGCCCCTGCTCTCGCAGCGAGGGTTCTGGGGTTTCTGCACACTTGGGGCCTGGCTCGGCAGCCCCCGGGTCCCCGGGAAGGGGCCTCTCAGAGCCCCTCTGGGGCCGGGCCCGCGCATAGGCCGCAGCAGGGCGTGTGTGGGTTTCCTGCGGGACTCAGGACACCCAGCAGCACCTTCTCCTCCCCACCCAGAGCTGCCCACGCTTGTCCCGTGAATGCCACCGCCGCCCGAAGGAAGAGGGCAGGCAGCCGCCACGAGCCACCGTCTCCGGCCTGAGCCCGTTGGGAGTCAGGTGGACACGGGAAGGGAGGCGCCCACTGCCCACCTACCACCCGCGTCCCTCCTGGCCGTCCCCACGTCCTGTCCCACACTCACCCGTCCTCCCACGGCTCCCCTGCAGCCTCCTCGGCCACCAAGATGTCGTACTCCTCGGCCGCATACTTCTCCCAGTCGGACAGCTCAGGGCCTTCGCTGTCACTCTCCTGGACAAAACACGTGTGTCACGCGGCGCGGACGCGGCCGGCACCCCACGTGCTCCTCGCCACACTCACCCTGAGCAAGGAGACCTGTTCCTTCTGCTCGTGGTCGAGGTACTTCTCGATGTTGAAGAAGGTGTCAAAGAACACGTTGGCGAGTTTACACTTCTTCAGGTCCCGGAGGGTGATCTTCCCTGCAGGACACGAGACGGTTCAGACGATTAGTCCCAGAAGGACTCGCGCTAACCGGCGTCTGACGCGGCTCAGAGAACGTGGCGCGATACCGCGTTTTCTGCCCAACTGGGCCTAAGGCGGCCGCACGAGGTGGTTCCTGTGTGGGCGGGAGGCTAGGTTGGGGAGCGGTGCGGACCAGAAGCCGGGGGTCCCCGTGTACCCCCGAACGGGTCAGAAGACAGACAAGGACGCGGAGTGCAGGAACAGTCTCTGGCCAGCAGGGGGCACCCAGGCACACATCATGGAGCGGGACAGGAGGACAGGAGGAAAGCCACCGCTAGGGAGGAGGACCTGGATGTGATGGCCCAGAACGACTCTCAAAGACCATAAATACCCCCCGACCAGGATCCCACAGCGTGGAAACAACACTAATCGAGGTATCACAGTTTGGGAAAAGTCTCCCTCTGTCCCTTTGACCTCTGAAGTGTCCTGGGGTCCCTCCTTGTGGCACAGTTGGCCTCTCCCTGGACACAGGCTTCTCAGCTGAGGGGTGCCAGGAGGATCCCAGGTAGGACCCTAGGAGGGGGAGGAGAAGGGGACAGGTGCCCATGGCACCACCCCACACCAGGAACTTGGGCTTGAGGTCCCTAAGGTGGGAATCCAGGGAGATGTGGGGTCAGGGACATCTGCCTTCCTGACCCTGGCAGAACCGGTATGCTCGCCCAACAGGACAGGGCCCTCAGCACGGGTGAGAGCCCAGGCGGGACACATGGGGCCTGAAGGACACAGGAGACAGCCGGGACACACTGTGTTGTCTCCACACCCACCAGTGGCCACCACCGGTAAACAAGGGTGCTCATGTCACACGTGACACCAGCTCAGCCAGTCCTGAGTGGGGTCTTGGGACAATATGGTTGGTACCAGACCTCCCCATCACCCCCGTCACCAACTCAGAGTAGGGATGTTCATTTCCTGAGTGCGTGTCCCTTCACAAGGGTGTCTCTCACACGGGGTATCACACCTCACATGGGCACATCTCCTTATATGAGGGAATCCCCTCACTTAAGGGAAATGTGCCCTCACCCAGAGGCATCCCATCTTACAGGAAGAACATCCCATCACACGGGGTATCCCTTACATGCGGGCGTACCACAGGGGGACATCTCACATGGGGGGGATCCCCTCACACGAGCACATCTCACATGGGGTGCCCCTCACATCTTGCAGAGGGGACTTACCCTCACGCAGGTAGGGACACAATACCACGGGAATGTCTCCTTGGGTACCCCCTTACACAGGGGGACATCTCATATGGGGGGGGTGACATCACAGCCACTGGGCGAAATCACCTCACACGATGTGTCCCCTCACACAGAAGGACATTCCCTCACGTTGGGAGGGCATCACATCACATCTCACAGGGGCAGAGGATAGAGATCACCTCACATTATGTGTCCCCCTCACACAGGGACATCCCCTCACGGAGAAGCATCACATCTCATGGAGGGGGGAGATCGCTTCATATTATGTGTCCCCTCACACAGGGTGACATCTCACATGAGGTGTCACCCTCACACAGGAACATCCTCTCACATTGTGTCTCCTCACACAGGGGGACATCTCCCCACACAGGGCATTACATTTCATGGGGGAAGGGAAATCACCTCACACAACGTGTCCCCCTCACACGAGGACATCTCATACAGGGGGACATCTCACAAGGGGGAGGGCATCGCATCTCATGTGTCCCCTCATACAGGAGGACAACCCCTCACATGGGGTAACATATCACATCTTATGGCGGAGGAAGGAGATCACCTCACATTACGTGCCCTCTCACACAGGGGGACATCTCACACAACCTGTCTCCTCACATAGGACATCTCACACAAGGCATCACATTTCATGGGGGAGGAGAAATCACCTCACATGATGTGTCCCCTCACAAAGGGGAGGTCTCACATGAGGGGGCATCACAGCTCACAGGGGGAACCACCTCACTCAATGTGTCCCCTCACACAGGAGGACATCCCCTCAAATGGGGGGAGCATCACATCTCACGGAGGCAAGGGGAGATCACCTCACATTACATGTCCCCTCACACAGGGGGACATCACATCTCATGGGGAGGGGGACATCACCTCACATTACATTTCTCCACACAAGAGGACTTCTCACATAGGGGGAGGCAGCATCACATCTCACAGGAGGAAAATCACCTCACACGATGTGTCACCTCACAAGAGGAACATCTCATATGAGGGGGCATCACAGCTCACAGGGGAAAATCACTTCACAAGACATGTCCCCTCACACAGGGACATCCCCTCACGGAAGAGCATCACATCTCATGGGGAGGGGGGGAGATCACCTCACATTATGTGTCTCCTCACACAGGGACATTCTCTCACATTTTGTCTCCTCACACAGGGAGACATCTCCTCACACATGGCATTACATTTCATGGGGGAAGGGCAATCACCTCAAAGGATGTGTCCCCCCCTACATGAGGACATCTCACACAGGGGGACATTTCACAAGGGGGAGGGCATCGCATCTCACAGGGAAAATCACCTCATGATGTGTCCCCTCATACAGGAGGACATCCCCTCACATGGGGTGACATCACATCATCACATCTCATGAGGGGGAAGGGAGATCACCTCACATTACGTGCCCCCTCAGATGGGGACATCTCACATGACATGTTACCTCACACACACATCTCCTCACACAAGGTGTCTCCTCACACAGAGAGACATCTCCTCACATAAGGCATCACATTTCATGGGGGAGGAGAAATCACCTCACATGATGTGTCCCCTCACAAAGGGGAGGTCTCACATGAGGGGGCATCACAGCTCACAGGGGGAACCACCTCACTCAATGTGTCCCCTCACACAGGAGGACATCCCCTCAAATGGGGGGAGCATCACATCTCATGGGGGTGAGGGGAGATCATCTCACATTACATGTCACCTCACACAAGAGGATGTGTCACATGGGCGGAGGCAGCATCACATCTCACATGGGGGAACCACCTCACACAATGTGTCCCCTCACAAAGGGGAACATATTACATGGGGGGCATCATAGCTCACGGGGGGAAAAATCACCTCACATGATATGTCCCCTCACACAGGAGGCTATTCCCTCACATGGGCGGGGGGGCATCACATTTCACGGCGGGGGGTAGAGATCACCTCACATTACGTGTCCCCTCACACAGGGACACATTTCACATGATGTGTCCCCCTCACACGGGCACATCTCACATGATGTGTCCCCCTCACACGGGCACATCCCATCACGAGGGTACATCTCCTCACACGACGCGTCCCTCACGTGAGGGGACATCGCAGCTCACAGTGAGTAACCACCTCAGACAGGTCCCCTCACATGGCTACGTTCCCTCATGAGGGGTCATCCCCTCACATGGGGCGTTCCATCTCCAGGAACATTACCTTCGCTCTGCGGCTTCACCAGGTCCAGCATCTGGCAGAGGCAGTCCTCGAAGGGCAGGGCCTCGATGGCCATGCTGTCCAGCCTGCGGCACTGCTCCTCATAGAAGTACTCCAGCTCAAACATGGACAGCGCGCCGTCCCCATCCAGGTCCATGCAGCGGAACCAGTACTCGATGCTGCGGTCACAGGCGGTCAGCGCCAGCTGCGGACTGAACCCACTGGGCCTCACTGCACCCAGGGAGGACGCCATCCAGGCCAGCCCTGCCCAGCGCGGACCCTGCCTGGGACCGGCCTTGCCTGGGTGGACCCCTGGTGGCGCCCATGCTCAGGGACAGCCGCTAGCCCTCGGCCTCCCACTGCTGTACCGGGACAGCCATCAAATACGTACCTGGTTGGAGTTTTTTTGTCTTCTTCAGAGATCAAAAACCAAACAAAGTCCGCGTAGCTTATTTTTCCTTCTTTCTGGACTTTTCTGCCCCTGGGTTCAGGGTGGAGACCAACAGACAGAACATACGTCGGGAGGAGAAGGTGAGGTGAGAGAGCCCGCTCACCTCCCTGCGCCTGGCCCTGTCCCACGCCGGGCTCCTGCTTGGGGAAGGCCTGCAGAGGTTGCCCTGCGACTGCAGACGGGGCAGGGGTGGCTTCTGTGGCCTCAGTCACAGCTGCCTCACGGCCTCCGATGCCCCTACTCCCGGGCCCCCTCAGATGCCCAGGGCCTGACATGACCCATGAACGTGGGGCCGGTCCTCCCCCACCCGTTACTGATGACCTCATGCAAGAATGGGGTTTGCCCCGTTCTCATGACCTCACGTGACAAAGAGGCGTGTTCCCTTATTTACAGTCTGGTGTGACAGACTCTGGGTGTCCCCCAGTGACATCACATGACAAAGCTGCGTCTCCCCTTACGAGCTTGCGTGACAATGGCACGTGTCTCCCTTCGTAATAACCTCCTGTGACAAAGGTGTCCTCCCCTGTGACCTCACGTGACAGTAGCACGTATCCTCCCTTATTTATGACCTTGTGGGACAAGGTCCTTGTCACGCGTGTCCCCCTCACGACCTGCCGTAACAACGGCACTCGCCCTCGACAAGCAGCTCACATTATGGAACGAGTGAGACAGAACCGGACTCAGGCACAGGACACTGGCCACAACCACGAGACGACGACCTCGAGACGTACCTCGTCACAGCCCCCGAAAATATCCTCTCGATCATCCTGGTGGATATGGCTGCAGAGACAGAGTCAGGCCGTGAGCCGCCCGCACACACCCGCGGCCGGGGCTCAAGACTGGCAGGGCAGGTCGGCTCTGGGACGCCGAGCCCCAGCCCTGGGGGGGCGGCACCCAGGGAACCTCCTGTCCCGCGTGTGTCCCCCCCCGGGGCGCCGCCCACAGCTTTCCCGTCCCCACGAGGAGCCCAGTCAGAGCGGCCGAGTGGAAGCTGCCCTGGGGGCACCGAGACAGAGGCAGGGTGACGCGCAGTCACGCTCTCAGACGCTCCGCCTGACACGCGCTCGCTTTGCGGTCACAGCAAATGTGTGTAAGTGCGAGCGGACAAACGCGAAGGGAGAAGCACCGCGTCGGTCCGCTGGCGCAGCCGTCACAGAGCACCCCGACGGGGCGGCTCAGACAACACAGGCTTATCTTCCCCTCGTCCCGGGCGGCGCGGAGTCCGAGACCCAGGCGGGGCCGAGGCGGGCTCTCCCGAGGCCTCGCTCCGGGCCGTGCAGACCCCGGGTGCTCCCCGTGTCCTCACGCGATCGTCCCTCCGTGTGTGTGTGTGTCCCCATCCCCTCTTCTTGTGAGACCCCCGCGCTAGGAGATCAGGGCCACCTACTGACCTCGTTTTACCGTAATCACCTCTTTAAAGACCCCACTGGCACTTCCGGTCCCGTTGTGGAGACCCGGAGAACGCGCCTCCAGCGAGTCAATTCTGGAGGGACACAGCTCGGCGCACACCAAGCCCGGCACCCACACGAGGGAGGAGCGAAGACCGTCTCTTTCCACATCTCCCACCTCATCCTACACCGTAATGGATGTCACCCGGATACAAAATGACTGGGGGTCACAACAGGCTGAATTGTGCCTCCCCAGAAAACCACGTCCTAATCCTGACTGCTGGGACGCGGACGTGCGGCCTTGAATGGAAACAGGTCTTTGCTGATGTCATTCAGAGAAAGCCCTGAGATGACCCCATCCGGCATCAGGGAGGCCCTAAATCCAGCGTCTCTTGTAGGAGGAGACAGAGACACGGAGGAGAAGCCAGGGGAAGACGGAGGCAGAGACGGGAGGGCAGCGTCCACAGGCCCAGGGACGCCTGGAGCCCCAGAAGCTGGCAGGACCCTCCCCTGGGACACGGCCCTGCCCCGCCTGGATCTCAGCCTCTGGTCCCCAGAGCTGGGGGAGGGCGCGTTCCTGCTGCGGGAGGCCCGGGCTGTGGTCACTGCTTGAAGCCCTTCCGCAAACTCCCGTACAACCCTCCCGGGACACGGTGCGCCAAGTCCTCGACTCCGGATGCTCTGAGGATCCTCTGCTGACCCTTGGGCCCCCGTCACAGCAGCCGCAGAGACCGGGACCGCTCGCCCGGATGCACACATGCAAACACTGAACACACGGCTCCTCCACGGAGACCTGCCTCTGGGCAGCACGGGACGGCGTCAGCTCTGACCTCCTCCGCCTGCCTTCCTGTCATACCACGCAGGCAGGGTCGCACCCCAGCCTCAGCACCTCAGCCACAGGCAACCCCGCGGCACCAGCGCTCGCACAGCCGGAGCCTCCTCATGCAGGCGGGTCAGCACCTCGCGCGCGTGCTTCCGTCTCCCGTGGGTACCGTGACCCCTGTCTGTCCCCATCTTGTGTGTCCTGCACGTCCCACGTGTGTCCCTGTCCCTCGTGTCTCGGGCGTGTGCAGCCTGCGTCTCCCGTATGTACGTCCTGCAGGAGCAGTCCACTCCCGGAGGCCGGGGAAGGCAGTTTTAGACATTGGGCCGCAGGCCCGGGGAGCTGGCCATGGCCGGTGGTAGTGGACAGGGCGGGGCGCCTGAGGGGCCGGCTCTCGTCGGTCCCCTTGTCCCACACAGGCCGCACACTCACCGTGGTCATTGTGCCGGGCCAGGTCCTGGGAATCGATGAGAAGGTCGTGGTCCGTGTCCAGCTCCCAGAACTTGCAGTAAATGACATAGAAGTGCTCGTAGGAGAAGTACTCTGTCAGCTGATTGATGTCCGCTTCCTCTTCCAAGAGCGCCACGTTCTGCCAAAAGAAACCCAACGGACTGTTTGTCACGGCAGCTGGGTCTCCTGCGGGTGGGCCCTCCCAGGTGTCCCTGGACAGCCAGAACCGGTCAAGCCAGACCTGGGGCTGGGAGCACAGCACCCAGGTTGGGAGCGCACTGCCGTCAGGGCTGCGCCCGAGACTCAGCCCGCGTACTGCTGGCGACACGCGGCAGCCCTGCCAGTGCCGAGCCTCTCACAGCCTCGGGCCTCCTTACGTGGGCGGACGGCCGCCCTCCTCGCGGCTGCCCACGTGTGCTCCGAACCTGAGTGAAGAGGACACCTTGCTCCCCACGGCCGAGGGGCCATTTCTCCTGCAGGATGGGTGGGCCGATGGGTACAGACGGAGAGAGGAGGGTGGAGAACGGAAGGATGGAGAGCGGGGCACGAACGGGTGACGGATGGAAGACAGATGGAAGAGAGTGGAAGACGGGATAGAGAACAAGAGAGAAGGACAGGAGACAGGGAGGAAGGTCGCGGCAGAAGAGCACGGAGAATGGGAACAGACAAGTGGAAACAAAAGGGTGGAGAAGGAATGGAAGAGACTGGAAGAGAGAACACGGAAAACGGACGGGAAAGAGCAGAAGACAGGACGCAGGACAGATGGAGAAGGACGGAGGACGCAGGACAAATGGAGGACGGAGGACGCAGGACGGATGGTGTGGGGTGGAGGGTGGATGGACGTGTAGAGGGTGGGGTGGACGGTCCACGGCGGAGGGTGGCGGAGGGACCAGCGGACTGAAGACGGAGGAGGGCGGACAGGAAGGCGGGCGGACGGGGGTGGGGACGCACGGAGGCCCACGTGCCCGCCGGCCGGCCGCCCACCTGCAGGAAGGTGCTCCTGCGGAGCTCTGCGCACGTGATCCTCCCCGACCAGGACCTGTTGACGGAGTAGAAGATCCTCTGTGTCACCTGCAGGAGGGAGGGCCGTCAGCAGAGCGCCGGGGCACGGTGAGGCCGCGGCACCCGTTCTGCGCGTGCCGGACGCTTGGGCTGTGGGCGCAAGTGCGTCTGAACCTCATGGCCCGAAGCGCGGCCACATGCGTTCCCGAGAGCCCAGACGGGGTCCCAGGCTGAGTGGCAGCAGCCCCCAGGAAGGGAGAGCACACGGCTCTCCGGGACGTCCCCCCCACCCCCGCCCCGTGCTGGCGACAGACGTCCAGACGCACGGGCTCAGCCCCGGGCCACCCGCCTCTCAAGACCCCGTGCTCAGCCCCGCTCGTCAGGCGCGGCCAACATCTTATTCATGGGTGAGAACATCGGGGTCCAGATGGGCCACGGCCCGAGGCCCAGGCCGCTCATTCCCGTGGGTGCTGGGGCTGGAATGAGGGCCCGAGGCAGCTGGCCGCACCCGTGTACTCACGGTAGTGATGTAGCGAGAGTGGAACTCGGACGCCTCCTTCAGGAAGGCCAAGCCCGGGTGCGTGTTCACCACGTCCTGCACACGGAACACAAGACGGTACTCGGGGACTCGCACGGCACCTGCCGAGCACGGGCCCCCGCGTCCATCACCAGCCCCTGCCACCTCCCCAGGGACGGGGCTGCTGCGCACGGGTCCCTCCGGCCCCACGGCGGCTCACAGGGTAGAGCCCGGGGGAGTGAGGCTGTGAAACCCGCACGGCCCCGGTCCACGACAGCGAGCCCCGTGATCTCCGACCGCTGACCGGGACTCAACGCGTGTGAAGACACAAGGGCCCGCGCCGAGGTCGCCAGGGAGGTTTAAATGCCCTCGGTTTACGCGCTACGGTCACATGGCCTTTAGGTCACATGTGCTGGAATAACCCTGGCACTCAGAACAGTGGCACAGACGATCTGAGGACAAAAGAACCGTCCATCCTCCACGCTCTCTCCGTCTCTGCAACGATGCCCTCGGCCTGAAGGGAGGCACAGAATGTTCCGGAACGCCACACCTTCTTTTAACGCATCAGATGACACAGCCAGGGGCTGCAGTCCCCTGGTCTCTGTGGCCTCATGCTCTGAAGCTGCACGGGGCCCCTCCGCTCACGCACCTACACTGCGTGGCACACGCGGCCCCTCGGCTCACACACACCCGCACTGCGTGGTACATGGAGTCCTCCCACTCACACACCTGCACCGCGTGGCACACGTGGCCCCTCCGCTCACACACACCTGCACCGCGTGGCACATGGAGTCCTTCCGCTCACACACCTGCACCGCGTGGCACATGGAGTCCCTCCGCTCATACACACCTGCACCGCGTGGCACATGGAGTCCCTCCGCTCACACACCTACACTGCGTGGCACACGCGGCCCCTCGGCTCACACACACCTGCACCGCGTGGCACACAGGGTCCCTTCACTCACACACACCTGCACTGCGTGGCACATGGAGTCCTCCCACTCACACACCTACACCGCGTGGCACACATGGCCCCTCCGCTCATACACACCTGCACCGCGTGGCACATGGAGTCCCTCCGCTCACACACCTACACTGCGTGGCACACGCGGCCCCTCTGCTCACACACACCTACACCGCGTGGCACACGTGGCACCTCCACTCACACACACCTGCACCGCGTGGCACACGTGGCCCCTCCGCTCACACACACCTGCACCGCGTGGCACATGGTGTCCTTCCACTCACACACACCTACGCTGTGTGGCACACGTGGTCCCATCACACTCACGAGGCGCTGGTCCCCGAGCCACCTCTGTGGGAAGCAGGACTGAGGGGAGGGAGCCCGACCTCTGGCTTCTGTATGGTGCAGACGGGGAAGGGCCCAGAGGAGGGGAGCGGCATGCGGCGCAGACGCAGGCACACCTGTAAGAAGGGGATGAAGTCCTCCTGCACCAGGTAGTTCGCGCCGGGACTCATGAGCAGGTGGACGAACTTGGCCGCGTCGTCGTGACAGTTCTGGAGGACCCTGCAAGGGCGGAGGACGTCCCAACGGCGCCTACGCACCAGACCCGCGAGGCCGCTCCCAACACGGGTGACAGGGGCGGGCACGGGCCCATGACGAGCGTGATCACGCTCTGGCCCGGGAGGGGACAGGTACCCAGCCACGTGCCCTGGGGCTCAGCTCCATCCTCCCGCCGTCTCGGCCACAGCAGCGTGAGCCCGTGAGGCGGCAGCTGCCCCGGGACAGGCAGGGCTGGGGACACGCCTCCCCTCCCGGCACCCGCCCCCAGCGTGCAGGCCCGAGACTCACTTTCTCCACATGGCGATGAACTTGTGGACAGAGACGGCTCCCGTGCGCTCTCCCCCGGCACTGCAGAACAGCGGCCCCTTCCAGTAGAGCGGGCAGCCACAGGCCTGCAGCAGAGGGCACAGCGGGCCGGCCGTCAGCGCCTCCCGGACCCCCATGGCCGCTACCGCGGCCGCACGCTCCCGCGTGGATTTCGCAGCGACTCTCCCTGCAGACGGCCGGACCTCCAAACCCAGCTACCGCGGCCTCACGCTCCCGCAGGGATTTCGCAGCAACTCTCCCTGCAGATGGCCGGACTTCCGAGCCCAGCGACCCCGCACAGGGGAGCTCAGCGTTCGTCCGAACGCAAAACGTGCGTTCCTTCCCGCGCTCCAGGGAGAGCAAGAAGTCCTTGTGCCGCTGTCACTTCAGGTGACAGGAACGCAGCTCGGGGACGGAAACAGCCCACGCCCTGCCCGGCACCCAGTCCAGCAGCAGGCGGCCAGTGGGTCCCCGAGTGTGCGAGTCCAGCAGCAGCTCATGATCCCCGCGGGGAGGGAACCGACGGCATCAATGAGGGAGGGCGCGTGACGCGACACGGAAAATCCCGGCCATCGGAACGTCGGCACGCGAGCACAGAGCGGGGCGTCAGCACGTGTGCCGAGCCCCTACCTCCAATGCGGGACAGAAAGAACGCCGCCGGGCGCACGTGAACGTACAAGAACGCACATGCTCGTACAGTAAATCAGCGGACTCGGAAGTCGGCTCTTTGAAGACCTAAAAAACCCAGCAGGCGTCCGCAGCAGTGGCCACGAGCAACACACGGAGAACAGGAGTCACCAACGGGAGCCGTCCCCGCGACCCCACACACGTGAGGGACGCGGGAAGTGGACGCTCCGCTCCTTCATGCCCACACGTGCCACAGCACCGTGACCGGCACACGCCACCCGATCAAGGCTTAACCGCACCCGAAGGGACAGCACCAAGAACACGCACAGAGCCGTACGCCCGCGGGAAGCTGAATCTGGAAAACTTCCCCAGGAACGGCGCAGACCCAGCGGCTCCCTAGGAAATCCGTTCACACAGTTCGAGGAAATCGTTCCGGGTACATAGAAGCCCTTTCAGGGGCTAAACAAGGAACTTCTCCTATTTCTTGTCACGAGGCCAAGAGCAGATGCTGAACTCTGCCACGGGTGCACGGAGACCATGGGCCGGCCGGTCCTCGTCAGCAAAGGACGCAGGAATCCCGCACGGGACTCGGACGCAGGAATCCCGCACGGGACTCGGACGCAGGAATCCCGCACGGGACACAGGGCAGCACGCTGAATCCGGCCACCAAGGAAATAGTAACTAAGAAATAACAGACCTGGAAACCGAGAACAGACGGAAATGCCTTATTATTCAAAAAAGTTTTTTTTTTAATTTTTAAAAATAATCTGTGCACCTAGGATGGGCCTCAAACGCAGAGCCCAGAGATCAAGACGCACGTGCTCCACCAAGTGAGCCCGCCGGGCGCCCCAGAACACCTCATGTTAGCCAAGGCTTTCCACAGAACTGCCACGGCTCACAGCACAGACAAGGGTGGCACACGACGCCCGAGTGTCCGAGCTAGGACCCAGGCACGGGCAGCACGAGCCCCGTCCGTGCCCAGCCACGGAGCAGGGGCAGGAGAGACACAGGATGGTCCGAGGGCCCAAGAGGAGGACGCGAAGCTGTCGTAACGCAGAGCTGGAACACACTGCAGACCACCGGGGACTCACAGGCCGCTGCGACGGGTAACTCCCGCCACGTCGCCAGAGGAAGCACGGTCTGTGGGAGGCAATTCTATCCGAACGCGCCATCCACCGTTACCAAAAGAAATCTTTGGGGCGCCCGGGTGGCTCAGTGGGTTAAGCCTCTGCCTTCCGCTCAGGTCATGATCTCAGGGTCCTGGGATCGAGCCCCACATCGGGCTCTCTGCTCTCCAGGGAGCCTGCTTCCCTTCCACTCTCTCTGCTTGCCTCTCTGCCTGCTTGTGATCTCTGTCAAATAAATAAATAAATAAAATCTTAAAAAAAGAAAAGAAAAGAAATGTCTAGCAGCTCCGTGACGTAAAGTACAAGGAAACCCGTCAAATCCAACCAGCACCGGGGCATCTGCAGGGAGCCAACCGCACAGCACGTCCGGGAGACGTTGAAGACGCGGGCTGAGCCCCAACACCGGATCCCGTATGAGCCGCAAATCCCAGCGCCCGCCGGAATCCCAGCCCCGCAGTGACACGCGGCACGGCGTCGGTGCAAAGACAAAAGCTCACTCAGAAGTCCCACGGGGAGCAACGGTTTTGAAGGCCGACTGCAGAGTGACGTCCGCAAAGTCTTGGCGCGCGTGGGCGCGGAGGGACAGACGGACTCCAGCAGGGAACCGTGAGGAGGGAGCCTGAGCCCGTCGAGCGAGTCGCGACAAAGGGAGGCTTGCCGTTCCGGGGGAACACGTGCGCTCTCAGCGAGGGCACTGCACGGTGGGGAACCTTCTTCCACTGGCCACGACGGTCAACGCACGACGCGTCCTGGCCATGAACGGGACCTGGCCCGGGACAGACGCTCTTCTGCAGGAGGAGGGGACAGACGCCGCTCCTGACTTCGCGGCAGCAGACGTCCCTCCCGCAGGACACAGAACCTTCGGTCGCGAAGGGAGAGCGAGGCCGCCCTCGCTGGAGCGCCTCCCGTGGGAAGCTGCTGTGCGGACGGGGAAAACAAGCTCAGACCCTGACCCGGGCCCAGCGCAACGAGCACCCGCGGGCGCGGTGTTAAAGTCCGGCAGGTCGAGGAGGAACACGCACGCAGCCCGGGAGAGCTACAGACGGACACAGAGCGCACAGACGCCCGCTGGCTGTGAAACGTGGTCAGCATCCGCGCTCACGACGGACGTGCAAACACGTGTGCACGGAAAGACCGGAACCGCCCGCGGGAACGAATCCAAGTCCGCGTGTCGGCCAGGACGCGAGAGACGGAGCTTCCGTGCAGCTGGGGGACAGACCACCGGGCAGGGTCGACGCAGGAAGAGGAAGTGGTGTGGCTGCCCTGGAGATCCGCCGGGCAGGGTGGACGGAGAGCGGCCACGCAGTCCCTCAGGCCACACGCCGTCCTCCGGGAGGACCCGAGACCCGACGCTCGCTCCCACAGGACGCAGCTGAGAAGGTGCGCAGCGGCCTTCCTCAGGATGTCCCCGATGCAAGCGCCCGGGCGTCCACGAGCACAGCGCTGAACGAACACGGGCAGATCCACGCCCTCTGAGGGTGGCGGTTTGGGGCCACATCGCGGAATAAGCTGTGGCCATCACAACCACGCACGTGTTTTGGGCACAAGCGACAGAGCAGCGCCCCACGCTGGTGTGGAAGACTTTCACGGACGCTGCGCTGCGCGGGAGGACACCCGTGCCCGAGTCGTGACAGGCGAACCAGGACACCAGCCAGAGCACGGGCTGCTGACCTGGAGCAGTGACCGGGAGTGGGCCGAAGAGAACCCCCGGGGAGCCAGGAACACGGGGCGCCACGCTCTGGGCGGTGGTCATGCGCGTGTGTGGACACTCACAGCGGGCAGGACTGGTGGTGACGGCACCGTGGCCCCTTGTGGCTCCACACGCCGGTCCCCGAAGGGGTCCACACACACGAGGCTCTCGGCACCGTCCCGTAAAGGGGCCCTCCGTGGGCGAGTCCCCAGGATGTGCCGGCAGACCCGGGTCCCAACCATCTGACAGCTGGAAGGCTTTGGTGGTGCCCTACGTTGCCATTCAGGACATGTGGTTAATCTCCTGAAGTGCACGGGAAACGTGAGCGCTTCCACGCAAGACCCAGAAAAGCAGAGCTTGCACAGAAGGACAAATCGTCCCTGCAGGGCAGTGCAGCATCGTGAGATTTAGCTTTCTATCGGTTTTACAGAGCGCGCACACAGAAGGATCTCCTCCTTGCAGACTGCACGCTGATGCCTAAACCGTGCGTCTGCCCCACCGCAAGGAGGGGCGTGTCCTGGCCGATGCCCGCGTACCTAACTCTGCACACCCAGCAAGCCCGTCTGCACGCCCGTGGCTCCCGCTCCCAGAACGCAGCGTAAGGGGCATCGGGCCGCCCGTGGCCTCTCGGGCCGGGGTCCTCGTACACAGCATCCACTACGCCGTCGTGGGCGACGTAACAAACACCAACCCTGGTCTCTGCTCCGCCTCCCGGCACAGCGAGTCTGAGACCCTCCTACTTCCCTGTGGGACGGGGGTGCTCGGATCCCCTGTTCGGACACTGGGTCTTTCCCTGCGGTTCCGGACCCAGAGCTCCTGACTCCCGCGGGCTGTGCGGGCTGACAGGTCCTCCTGCCGTCCTAACGAGGTGGCCCTGGGCAGCAGGAAGGCCGAGACGCCGAGACGCTGGGGACGTGCAGCCCCGTGCCACCCCTGTGGAGGCGGCGACTGGACACCGGGATTGTGATGCTTCGGGGCGACACGGGGAGGCCCACGTGGAAGTAAAGACGAGGGCGCAGAGTTTCCGGGTGTGGGACGCGTCTGGGCACGGGGGGTGGGGGGGCGTCCGGTGCCCGGGACCCTCCCAGCGCTCACCCCGTGTGCCTCTTCCCCCGACCGTGCAGCTCTATCCTCCCCAAGGAGGGGTGTGCGAACCCCTGGGGTCCGCGGCAGTCGCTCAGTGCCGCGGTGACAACCTGGGATTGGGGACAGGCGTCAGCAATGGAGCAGCCCGGGGGGCCGAGTCCCCGCCTTCCGGGGTATCTGCCATCTCCACGAGGCAGTACCAGAGCGGAACGGAGGTCAGGTGACACTCAGGGGTGTCGGGGACCGGTATGCGTGCGGCAGTGCCACCGACGGATGCAGGCCCACGTCAGGGGACACAGGACAGGAAGCCTGCAGTGTGACACACTCACACCCCACGACACAAACCGGGGAGCAAACAGGGGGCTCAGCACGGCTCGCTCCAACCCTGACGAGGGCAGAACCACAAACAGGGCAACAGCGTCCGACCGGCTGCGCGCCGGTCGGTCTGCACGCGGAGAGGACCCTCGCCCCGAGGCCGACCTGGCCCTAACTCACGTCTAGGCACGCTTTCCGGGACAGACATGGAGGAGTTCCCTGCCGACGGCAGGATCAGTTAGAAAAAGACGTCCACGGAAGCTGCAACTTTCGGAACAGGAAACAAACTCCTGAACACCCCAGCAGGTAGAGGAGGAGTGACCAATGAAGCTGCGAGCCGGCGGATGCTGAACGAACGTGAGAACGCACGGCCCGTCCGTGCGCGGGAAGGTTGAAGACTTCAGGCCACGTCGGCAGAACACCGAGGCGGGCCAGAACGGCCTCGTTCCGGAACCGGACGGAACACGACGATCCCGAGGGAGGCCGAAGGCAGGGAGTCATCCAGAGAAAGCCGGAAGCCAACGTCACGGAGCGTCACCAGGAAAACCATCGAGGACACCAGCAGCCGGGCCTTGGAAAAGACCAGAGAAATGGAGCCCTTCCTGGTCGAGCCGGTGAAGAGCCCGGGGAGAAGACACACGTGGGCGCCCGAGGGCCGGAGCGGCCTCACTAGAGCTCTGGAGAGCGGGACTCATATGCCCCGTGTCTCCCCGACAAGCCCACCACCTCGGGGGCCTGGGCGCACACGTGGGAGACACACGCCGTCACGGCACCCGTGAGGAACTGCGAGCAGACGCAGCCCGTTGAGTGACGCACCGAACGGGGTGGGGGGAAGTGCTGCGGGGCATGCCGTGAAGTGTGTCAACCTGGCGATGCACAGACCTGCACCCCTGCGGCTGATAATACATCGTACGTTTGTAAATAAATTTTTAAAATTTAGAAAAAAATGACACGCTGAGAAGGGAAATTACAGTTAGGAGGGGAACATACCCTTCCCGGAAGAACATACCCCAACCGCAGACGGCTTCCCTGCGGAATCCTACAGACTATCGAAGTAAACGTCCAACCTGACTCCAGAGAGGACGCTCCAGAACACGGACCGGGGAGGGGCGCTTCCGGAGCCGTTCTGAGAGCCGCCGGACGGCCAGGGGGACAAGACTTCTAAGAAGACACGACGGCGAACCCAGGTCTTTGGTGAGTGGTGCCATAAACCCCAACCAGACCTCGGAGGTCAGAATCCGGAAGCACGTGACGGAGGGAACGTGACATTTGTGACGAACGGGCACCACGTTCGTGGTCGACGATGAAAGAGCCGTCGGCAGTCGGACGAGGGCCGGGACCGCCGTCCGTGCTGGGGGGCGACTGCACAAGGCCGGCGCCAGCACCCGGCTGTGCGGATGGAGACGCAGAGCCCAGGCCGGGCACGTCCTCCCGCCGTGCCCACTGTCTCCGTGCGCAGAGCTGACCGAGCACTCGTGGCTACAGCATCTGCAACGGTGCGTGACCCAACAGGACGTCAGTGACCCCGTTTGTCAGATGCTCGAGGGACTGAGCGGGCATGTCGTCCAACGCACGGTCACAAGGGGACGCGAGACAAGATGCTCATGACTGTCCGGGTGAGCACAATGGGGAACGGGTGCGACGGGGAGGTCGGCCCGTGCTCCCACCAGAGGATGCCGAGCTCTGCAGATGCAGGTCCCCGATGATCCCGTGGAGGTCGCGCCCCAGGGCTGGGGTGTGTGCAGGTGCGCCCCGGGGGCTCCATTACGGCCCAGGGTCGAGCTGGATGAACGGGACCAGGGCCCTGAAACGAGGGACCCGGGAGCCCCCAGCCCTGGCCTCGGAGTGAGGACGCTGCGCACAGACGCCGTCCGTGACGGGGAAGAGGCCTGACCCACGCGCTCTGACCGCAGACATCCGGCCTGCAGAAGCGTCAGAAACAACGTCCGTCGTCATGGCGTGTGTGTGACGCGACCGCCCAGCCCGTGCCGGTTTGTCACCGCGGCCCCAACAGGGACACGTGGCTGGTGGGAAACAGCATCGGAGCCGGGACGCAGGAATCCCGCACGGGACTCGGACGCAGGAATCCCGCACGGGACTCGGACGCAGGAATCCCGCACGGGACACAGGGCAGCACGCTGAATCCGGCCACCAAGGAAATAGTAACTAAGAAATAACAGACCTGGAAACCGAGAACAGACGGAAATGCCTTATTATTCAAAAAAGTTTTTTTTTTAATTTTTAAAAATAATCTGTGCACCTAGGATGGGCCTCAAACGCAGAGCCCAGAGATCAAGACGCACGTGCTCCACCAAGTGAGCCCGCCGGGCGCCCCAGAACACCTCATGTTAGCCAAGGCTTTCCACAGAACTGCCACGGCTCACAGCACAGACAAGGGTGGCACACGACGCCCGAGTGTCCGAGCTAGGACCCAGGCACGGGCAGCACGAGCCCCGTCCGTGCCCAGCCACGGAGCAGGGGCAGGAGAGACACAGGATGGTCCGAGGGCCCAAGAGGAGGACGCGAAGCTGTCGTAACGCAGAGCTGGAACACACTGCAGACCACCGGGGACTCACAGGCCGCTGCGACGGGTAACTCCCGCCACGTCGCCAGAGGAAGCACGGTCTGTGGGAGGCAATTCTATCCGAACGCGCCATCCACCGTTACCAAAAGAAATCTTTGGGGCGCCCGGGTGGCTCAGTGGGTTAAGCCTCTGCCTTCCGCTCAGGTCATGATCTCAGGGTCCTGGGATCGAGCCCCACATCGGGCTCTCTGCTCTCCAGGGAGCCTGCTTCCCTTCCACTCTCTCTGCTTGCCTCTCTGCCTGCTTGTGATCTCTGTCAAATAAATAAATAAATAAAATCTTAAAAAAAGAAAAGAAAAGAAATGTCTAGCAGCTCCGTGACGTAAAGTACAAGGAAACCCGTCAAATCCAACCAGCACCGGGGCATCTGCAGGGAGCCAACCGCACAGCACGTCCGGGAGACGTTGAAGACGCGGGCTGAGCCCCAACACCGGATCCCGTATGAGCCGCAAATCCCAGCGCCCGCCGGAATCCCAGCCCCGCAGTGACACGCGGCACGGCGTCGGTGCAAAGACAAAAGCTCACTCAGAAGTCCCACGGGGAGCAACGGTTTTGAAGGCCGACTGCAGAGTGACGTCCGCAAAGTCTTGGCGCGCGTGGGCGCGGAGGGACAGACGGACTCCAGCAGGGAACCGTGAGGAGGGAGCCTGAGCCCGTCGAGCGAGTCGCGACAAAGGGAGGCTTGCCGTTCCGGGGGAACACGTGCGCTCTCAGCGAGGGCACTGCACGGTGGGGAACCTTCTTCCACTGGCCACGACGGTCAACGCACGACGCGTCCTGGCCATGAACGGGACCTGGCCCGGGACAGACGCTCTTCTGCAGGAGGAGGGGACAGACGCCGCTCCTGACTTCGCGGCAGCAGACGTCCCTCCCGCAGGACACAGAACCTTCGGTCGCGAAGGGAGAGCGAGGCCGCCCTCGCTGGAGCGCCTCCCGTGGGAAGCTGCTGTGCGGACGGGGAAAACAAGCTCAGACCCTGACCCGGGCCCAGCGCAACGAGCACCCGCGGGCGCGGTGTTAAAGTCCGGCAGGTCGAGGAGGAACACGCACGCAGCCCGGGAGAGCTACAGACGGACACAGAGCGCACAGACGCCCGCTGGCTGTGAAACGTGGTCAGCATCCGCGCTCACGACGGACGTGCAAACACGTGTGCACGGAAAGACCGGAACCGCCCGCGGGAACGAATCCAAGTCCGCGTGTCGGCCAGGACGCGAGAGACGGAGCTTCCGTGCAGCTGGGGGACAGACCACCGGGCAGGGTCGACGCAGGAAGAGGAAGTGGTGTGGCTGCCCTGGAGATCCGCCGGGCAGGGTGGACGGAGAGCGGCCACGCAGTCCCTCAGGCCACACGCCGTCCTCCGGGAGGACCCGAGACCCGACGCTCGCTCCCACAGGACGCAGCTGAGAAGGTGCGCAGCGGCCTTCCTCAGGATGTCCCCGATGCAAGCGCCCGGGCGTCCACGAGCACAGCGCTGAACGAACACGGGCAGATCCACGCCCTCTGAGGGTGGCGGTTTGGGGCCACATCGCGGAATAAGCTGTGGCCATCACAACCACGCACGTGTTTTGGGCACAAGCGACAGAGCAGCGCCCCACGCTGGTGTGGAAGACTTTCACGGACGCTGCGCTGCGCGGGAGGACACCCGTGCCCAAGTCGTGACAGGCGAACCAGGACACCAGCCAGAGCACGGGCTGCTGACCTGGAGCAGTGACCGGGAGTGGGCCGAAGAGAACCCCCGGGGAGCCAGGAACACGGGGCGCCACGCTCTGGGCGGTGGTCATGCGCGTGTGTGGACACTCACAGCGGGCAGGACTGGTGGTGACGGCACCGTGGCCCCTTGTGGCTCCACACGCCGGTCCCCGAAGGGGTCCACACACACGAGGCTCTCGGCACCGTCCCGTAAAGGGGCCCTCCGTGGGCGAGTCCCCAGGATGTGCCGGCAGACCCGGGTCCCAACCATCTGACAGCTGGAAGGCTTTGGTGGTGCCCTACGTTGCCATTCAGGACATGTGGTTAATCTCCTGAAGTGCACGGGAAACGTGAGCGCTTCCACGCAAGACCCAGAAAAGCAGAGCTTGCACAGAAGGACAAATCGTCCCTGCAGGGCAGTGCAGCATCGTGAGATTTAGCTTTCTATCGGTTTTACAGAGCGCGCACACAGAAGGATCTCCTCCTTGCAGACTGCACGCTGATGCCTAAACCGTGCGTCTGCCCCACCGCAAGGAGGGGCGTGTCCTGGCCGATGCCCGCGTACCTAACTCTGCACACCCAGCAAGCCCGTCTGCACGCCCGTGGCTCCCGCTCCCAGAACGCAGCGTAAGGGGCATCGGGCCGCCCGTGGCCTCTCGGGCCGGGGTCCTCGTACACAGCATCCACTACGCCGTCGTGGGCGACGTAACAAACACCAACCCTGGTCTCTGCTCCGCCTCCCGGCACAGCGAGTCTGAGACCCTCCTACTTCCCTGTGGGACGGGGGTGCTCGGATCCCCTGTTCGGACACTGGGTCTTTCCCTGCGGTTCCGGACCCAGAGCTCCTGACTCCCGCGGGCTGTGCGGGCTGACAGGTCCTCCTGCCGTCCTAACGAGGTGGCCCTGGGCAGCAGGAAGGCCGAGACGCCGAGACGCTGGGGACGTGCAGCCCCGTGCCACCCCTGTGGAGGCGGCGACTGGACACCGGGATTGTGATGCTTCGGGGCGACACGGGGAGGCCCACGTGGAAGTAAAGACGAGGGCGCAGAGTTTCCGGGTGTGGGACGCGTCTGGGCACGGGGGGTGGGGGGGCGTCCGGTGCCCGGGACCCTCCCAGCGCTCACCCCGTGTGCCTCTTCCCCCGACCGTGCAGCTCTATCCTCCCCAAGGAGGGGTGTGCGAACCCCTGGGGTCCGCGGCAGTCGCTCAGTGCCGCGGTGACAACCTGGGATTGGGGACAGGCGTCAGCAATGGAGCAGCCCGGGGGGCCGAGTCCCCGCCTTCCGGGGTATCTGCCATCTCCACGAGGCAGTACCAGAGCGGAACGGAGGTCAGGTGACACTCAGGGGTGTCGGGGACCGGTATGCGTGCGGCAGTGCCACCGACGGATGCAGGCCCACGTCAGGGGACACAGGACAGGAAGCCTGCAGTGTGACACACTCACACCCCACGACACAAACCGGGGAGCAAACAGGGGGCTCAGCACGGCTCGCTCCAACCCTGACGAGGGCAGAACCACAAACAGGGCAACAGCGTCCGACCGGCTGCGCGCCGGTCGGTCTGCACGCGGAGAGGACCCTCGCCCCGAGGCCGACCTGGCCCTAACTCACGTCTAGGCACGCTTTCCGGGACAGACATGGAGGAGTTCCCTGCCGACGGCAGGATCAGTTAGAAAAAGACGTCCACGGAAGCTGCAACTTTCGGAACAGGAAACAAACTCCTGAACACCCCAGCAGGTAGAGGAGGAGTGACCAATGAAGCTGCGAGCCGGCGGATGCTGAACGAACGTGAGAACGCACGGCCCGTCCGTGCGCGGGAAGGTTGAAGACTTCAGGCCACGTCGGCAGAACACCGAGGCGGGCCAGAACGGCCTCGTTCCGGAACCGGACGGAACACGACGATCCCGAGGGAGGCCGAAGGCAGGGAGTCATCCAGAGAAAGCCGGAAGCCAACGTCACGGAGCGTCACCAGGAAAACCATCGAGGACACCAGCAGCCGGGCCTTGGAAAAGACCAGAGAAATGGAGCCCTTCCTGGTCGAGCCGGTGAAGAGCCCGGGGAGAAGACACACGTGGGCGCCCGAGGGCCGGAGCGGCCTCACTAGAGCTCTGGAGAGCGGGACTCATATGCCCCGTGTCTCCCCGACAAGCCCACCACCTCGGGGGCCTGGGCGCACACGTGGGAGACACACGCCGTCACGGCACCCGTGAGGAACTGCGAGCAGACGCAGCCCGTTGAGTGACGCACCGAACGGGGTGGGGGGAAGTGCTGCGGGGCATGCCGTGAAGTGTGTCAACCTGGCGATGCACAGACCTGCACCCCTGCGGCTGATAATACATCGTACGTTTGTAAATAAATTTTTAAAATTTAGAAAAAAATGACACGCTGAGAAGGGAAATTACAGTTAGGAGGGGAACATACCCTTCCCGGAAGAACATACCCCAACCGCAGACGGCTTCCCTGCGGAATCCTACAGACTATCGAAGTAAACGTCCAACCTGACTCCAGAGAGGACGCTCCAGAACACGGACCGGGGAGGGGCGCTTCCGGAGCCGTTCTGAGAGCCGCCGGACGGCCAGGGGGACAAGACTTCTAAGAAGACACGACGGCGAACCCAGGTCTTTGGTGAGTGGTGCCATAAACCCCAACCAGACCTCGGAGGTCAGAATCCGGAAGCACGTGACGGAGGGAACGTGACATTTGTGACGAACGGGCACCACGTTCGTGGTCGACGATGAAAGAGCCGTCGGCAGTCGGACGAGGGCCGGGACCGCCGTCCGTGCTGGGGGGCGACTGCACAAGGCCGGCGCCAGCACCCGGCTGTGCGGATGGAGACGCAGAGCCCAGGCCGGGCACGTCCTCCCGCCGTGCCCACTGTCTCCGTGCGCAGAGCTGACCGAGCACTCGTGGCTACAGCATCTGCAACGGTGCGTGACCCAACAGGACGTCAGTGACCCCGTTTGTCAGATGCTCGAGGGACTGAGCGGGCATGTCGTCCAACGCACGGTCACAAGGGGACGCGAGACAAGATGCTCATGACTGTCCGGGTGAGCACAATGGGGAACGGGTGCGACGGGGAGGTCGGCCCGTGCTCCCACCAGAGGATGCCGAGCTCTGCAGATGCAGGTCCCCGATGATCCCGTGGAGGTCGCGCCCCAGGGCTGGGGTGTGTGCAGGTGCGCCCCGGGGGCTCCATTACGGCCCAGGGTCGAGCTGGATGAACGGGACCAGGGCCCTGAAACGAGGGACCCGGGAGCCCCCAGCCCTGGCCTCGGAGTGAGGACGCTGCGCACAGACGCCGTCCGTGACGGGGAAGAGGCCTGACCCACGCGCTCTGACCGCAGACATCCGGCCTGCAGAAGCGTCAGAAACAACGTCCGTCGTCATGGCGTGTGTGTGACGCGACCGCCCAGCCCGTGCCGGTTTGTCACCGCGGCCCCAACAGGGACACGTGGCTGGTGGGAAACAGCATCGGAGCCGTCGGGCCCCAGGCCCACGCGTGCACCTGGCGGGAGCGCGAAATGCTGTGGTGGTGTGGAAGCCACGTGTGCGGGTCCTCCGAGAACCACAGAACTCTCACCTCACCCGGTACATCCACTCTCCGGCCAGCATCTGCGCGTGCACACGCACACACGCACACACGAGCACACACGCGAGCACACACGCGAGCACACACGCGAGCACACACAAGCGTGCTCACATGCACCTGGAGAATCACCGCACCCAGGGACCCTCACAGACCCTGACACGGCACGTTCAAGGGGTGTTCGTCTAGGTCGTGGACAGCAGACCCCGCCCGGCGCCCATCCACAGGGGAACAGGCACAACGTGGTCCATCCCCACACATGGGTATCCCTTGGCCGTGAAGACGAGCAGAGTGCTGAGACCTGCTGCCTCCACGAGGGACCCCAAGGACAGGAAAAATCCAGAACAGAGCAATCCAGGCACACAGGAAGTGGACGGTGTGCCAGGACCTAGGGGAGGGAATCAGGTCTCTTGAGGGGATGAGAACGTTCTGGAGCCGGACCCTGGTAATACCTGACAAACACTGCACGCGTCTTCAGTGTGTCTGAATTCTACTTCCATGGGGTTAAGATGCTGACGGCAGGTCACGCACGTTGTGCCGCAATAAAGAAGTATCCACCGTCTGACTCTGCTCATGAACGACTCCAGAGGACCCGTCTCACCCACCATGACCGAGGTCCCGCGGCAGCCTGCAGACGCGTGGGGCGGCCTGGGAAAGGGCAGAGTCTGGGCAGGTCGGAAAGGTGTGTGGTCTGGACTCTGTGCATAGTTTCCGGGGAACACATACGGCACAGCTCGGGGAACACACGGGAACCACGGGCTGTGGGTCGCAGAGCTGTTACACCTCAAGAAAGCTCCAAAATGGGAAGAAAGACGGACCGTGACAAACACACACGTGAAAAGCTGTTCAACACAATCGCGAGGGACATGAAGCCGCGATGACTTACACGCACACGCGTGGGGGGACGGCTGAAACTGCAACGTGTGGAAACCGAGCGCTGGTGAGGTCACGTGAGAACCGGTGCCCTCGAGCACCGCGGGCCGGAGACGTCGACGGACAGCCACTGCGGACAGCAGTTCCACAGTTTCTTCCACAACCAGCGGCCAACAGTTCCAGTGTCAGCGTTTGCCCCGAGACGGGCAGACGTGCGCACGAGTCTTGCACGCGCGCACACACACCACGGCAGCTCCACTCACAAAACTCAACGGATACGACAAAGTGCTCACCCGCTGGGAAACACGTAAGTCACGGAGCGTGCCCACACGGGCCACCGTCGGGTACTCGGTAACTCCGCTGGGGAGGAACAGCACAATTATTCGGTGCGAAAGACCGGAAACCGAAGACGGTGCACTGCACGGTTCCCGTCACGTGACATTCCCGCAGACGCAAAACCGCAGCACCAGACCACGTCTGAGTGTGACACGGCCAGGGAGGCGGGGATGGGCCTGGCCGCAAGGACCGTCTCGAGTGGCGACAGGGCTCCCTGCCCTGACGAGGTGGCGTGTGGGGACGCCTGTGCCAGAATTTACCACGTTGTACTCGTAACACTGGGAATGTTGCTGTGCGTAAACTCCACGCCCATAACCAGACCAAGAAGGGGTGGGTCATTCAGGAAGCTCGGAGGAAATGACAGAATGGGAAAAACGACAAGACAGGAACACACACGAGAGCGGAATCACGAGATGAGAAAATAAAGCCGTAACCCACTGAGCCGACCTCCGAGCTCATCGGAGAAACAACCTAAGTCCATCTCCGCCGTGAGCAGACACGAAAAGAAGCAGAAGCAAATAACCGCACAAACGAAGGTCACACACCCAGATCTGGTACAGGTTTTAAAAACGATACAAGAAAAGGAACAATGTTCAAGTAACAAATGTGTAAGTCATACAAACAACCGTTTTAGAACATGATTGATGAAAATTTACTAAAGAAATTAAAACCCCAAACAGAGCCAACATCGAGGGACGTAAACGCCGGGAGGAGTCCAACTTTCTGCGCAGAGAACGTGCACCGCGGCCTGGGGAGAACAGCTACGCACACAGAACTATGCAGACGTCGCCCTGAACCAGCATCGCTGAAATCCCACCAATAACGTGTCAGCAAACCCACAGAAATGGAAACCAGACAGGGCCCAGGGCACCCCTTCGCACATCTGACCGCCAGACGGCAGGTACGGGACCACGTTCTCCGCTCGGGCTCATGACGAGTCAGTCCCGCCATCATCCGTGTGCTGAGCCCGAGTGCTGAGACGAAACCGCCCTTGTGGAGGGGAACCTGGGAACACGAGACAGTATGCTACGTGCATGTGTCCTGTCACCCACGAACCCTACTTACACAACAGTCCCGAGACAGGGACGGGATGTGAAATGACGCGCACACCCGATGCTTGGTGCCCTGTCCCCATGAGGGTCCCACGGACCCTCCCTGTGTCCCCCCGAGGAACCGGCGGCCCCTCCCTGTTTCAGCACATCCCCACGATGGACCTACGCCCCCCCCCGCGTCCCCAGGATGATACAACGGCCCCTCCCTGTGTCCACGCATCCCCAAGAGGCGCCCACAGCCCCTCTCTGCGTCCGTCCGCAGGTCCCCACGACGGACCCGCGGCCCCTCCGTGGGGGAGGGTGAACGCAGACTATGGCTCTCCCCACAGCTCAGGGCTATGCATCTGCAGGAAGAAAGGGGCACTAACCACCAAGCCCTGGCTGTGCAAAGTACAGGGAATCCCGCCAGTCCCCGCGCTAACACGTTCGTGTTTTAATTCCCGCGGCACAGACGCGTGAGGGACCCACAGGAGTCACTGTAGCTCCTTGAGTCCGTGTGCTATGAGCAGGAAGCGTAAAAAGGCCCATCGGTTCTTTGAAAGTCTGTGAAGGACCCGGCACCGTGCGTGTTACCGGAGTCTGGCAGACGGCACAGTGTGCGGCTGTGTGTGCCCAGCTCCCAGCAGTCACGCCACCGTAAGAAAGCAAGTTCGCTCTGCAAGCGCTCTTCGGGCTGCACCATGTGCCGGGCGGGTCACCCTGGGTCTCCTGGACGCTTCAGTGAAAGTGTGAAAATCTGCTTCTTACCACCAAAACCAGCTTCTTCCCCAGCCAATGGGCCAAGCGATTTCAGCTCTGGGAAAGCCCACGGTCTCGGACGGACGTTCGCACAGGTAACAGATGCGGCAGCCGGAGATCGGGCAGTTTTGCTGGCCGAGTTCTGGAAGAAACATGACAGGGCGCGTGCGGGATCTGTGGGAACATGAACGGCCGCAGAGGAATGCGGACCGCGGGAACCCTGCTGTTGGCGCAGGGCAAGGAGCCGTGCGTGTGGCCCGGAGGAAGTCAGCGAGGGCCAATGACCGACACAGACGTGGCTGCGAGGGATACTCAGGCGCGTCCCAGGGGACGTGACGCCAGGAACAAGCGTCACGGAAGGGAACTCTCCAAGACATTTCACAACGGTGAAAGCACAAAGGGTACAAGGTCGGACGTGAGCCCGACTCAGGAGCAGGACAAGAGCCAGGCACAGAAGAGGGGCTCACGCTTCCGTATACCAGGCGACACAGGGACGAGCCCCACTCAAGCATCATTTGCTAATGTTTTACAAAGAAGTACGACACCAGCTTTCAGAATTTCTAACATTTTGACTGACGGTGCCACCCAAGTTGGTCTATGTTTTCCGTTTCCCCATGCGTTTATAGGAAACTACAGGAAAGTTTCTAATGTCTTGACAAACACGTTTTAAAAGTTCCAGAACACTCGTGACTTCCCCCGGATCACACAGACCTGCGCGGCTTCAGCTTGCACGGTCAGTAGTGTTTACAGTCCACACTGTGGTACCTCGCGAGGGCCGCCTGGACAGACACGGCATGAGCGCCACGATACCATGTTCGCTGAGAAGATACCCACGTGGAGGACAGCGCGCTACTTTCTCCTCAGCAAAGCATGAAATTAGTTACGTATGCACACTTCCACATCACGTAAGCATTTCGTAACCTACGTTTATGTCCATACGTTTGCTCGTACTGAAAAACCAAACAGTAAAACAGTAAACCAAAACTGCGACCCTTCCTTCTGGGCAGAGGAAAAAAACACGGGGAAACAGGCACAGAATGTGTACTTCTCTGAATATGTCTGATTTTTGGGTTTGGCCTTGGAACCATGCATGTTTCTACACACTTAGAAAACAACACTTACAAAAAACTTTACGAGCCCAAGTCACCAAGGAAGAGAACATTTCTGAACTCTTGCTCTAAGACAAGTATTCCTCTAACGTCAAAAGCAGACAAAGGGGTCACAAAACTGCAATCAGTGCTTTTTATGAATACGAACGGAGCCAAAATCATCAACAAAATCCGGGCAGACAGAATCCAGGAACATAGGAGAACGACTGTGCACCTGGGCCACATGGGACGTATTCGAGGTTGGTTTAATGCTGGCACGAGCGGCTCGCAGAATACACTGTATCCGTAGAATGAAACACCAAAGCCATCCGCGCAGATGCAGAAAACGCTGGGACCAATCCAACATCCTTTCCAAGTAAACACCCAGCACACAAGCAGTGGAAAGAAACGTCCTCAGCCTGATAAAGGTGCTGTGAAAACCTCACAGCTACATCACGTTTTGTGGTGGAGGAGCGGATACTTTCCCCAGAAGAGTGGAATGACACAGGATACCCCACGCTCCCATTTCTCTCCAGCGCCGCGCGGGAGGTGTCCCACAGTGGCCAGGCATGGGGACATAACAGCAGACACACACTGGGAAGGAGGAAGCCCACCGCTGCTGCTTGTCGGTTCCTACTCTACGGAACGTTAACGGATCCACCAAGCGACGTTACAACACAGACGTGAGTTCGTGAGGACACAGGACACGAGAGAAATACACAATAGTCAACTGCATTTTTACACACTTGCAACGAACAACCTGAACATCAAGTTTAGGAAACAATCCCACTGGTAAACCACCCAAAAGAGTAAAAAGCTCTGAACACATTCAACAAAAGGCGTGCAAAGCACACTTGGAACCACAGAGCGCTTCTGAAAGGAAAAGTGTAATTACAGGGAGAGAAGCTTCTGCACGTGGATCAGAAGACACAACATGAAGGTGGCAGCGGTCTGCGAACTGATGTACACACCAACATGACCCTTAACAGGGGAGCTGCTGGCCTCTCTGTAGAAACCAACGAGCTGACCCCAGAAATCACACGGCGTGACAAGCAGCCCCAGGGAGCCCCGGCCATCCTGAACAAGAACAAAGTCGGAGGAGCTACACTTCCCTGTCTGCAAACTTAGTACCAAGCAACAGTGATGAAGACGGTGTGGTCTTGGCTGACAAACGGAAATACGGGTCTATGCGGCAGAGTGAGAACCCAGCGATACACCCTCACCTCACGATCAAGTCATTTCCCATGAGGGAGACCAGTCCACGTGGAAAGACAAATCCTCTACAGACATGGTGCGGGGACGCCTTGATCTGCACACGGAGAAGACCCAGTTGTGCCCAACGTCACTCCTCACAAACGCCAACTTGTAACAAACCCGAGACATACGCGTAAGAGGTGGAACTACACAACCCGCAGGAAAAGAAAGACTAAATCTTCATGACCTTCGCTTTGGTGAGGACTTCTCCAACAGGACGCCAAAAGCACAAGAAACAAATGTAAAAGTAGATAAAATGAAGCATGTCACAATGAAAACCTAAATGCCACCCAAGCGTGTACAATGACCCAACCACTGGGAGGAACGGTGTGTGCACCACGTATCTGGTCACAGACTCGTGTCGACGACACACAAAGTACTCTTAGAATTCAACAACGGCACGACAACCACGTGGGCAAAGGATGGGAACAGACACTTGTGCAGAGATGTACACACGGACAACAAGCACGTGAGGAGACGCGCACAATCGTCCGTCGGCAAGAAAACCACACATCGATCCCAGAATGAGACACCAGTGCCCACGCACCGGGGTCAGCGTCTCTCATCCGAGAAGGGGACACAGCGGAACCCCTTTCACGGCCGGTGGGCACGGAAACGGGGCGGGTGTTTGCAGACATGCAAGTGGTCCCACAGGCAGCTGCACAGCATTTCCGCAGGAGCCTGCACGAGCACTCCCAGCTGCGCACCCAAGAGAAAGGTCACGTGTGCACAAGACACCTCAGGGTGCATGTTCCCAGCAGCCAGGACAACAGCAACATCCAAGAACGGTCGCCTGGGAAAACACCGCACGTCAGAGCAAAGAAGGATGCGCAGATGCGTGCCCACATGGAGCGCACTCGGAAAACATGCTCCACGCAGGGAGCCCCACTCGGGAAAGCGTGTGTACACGATGTCCAAAACGGGCCGATGCACGGAGACGGGGAGCAGGAGGGAGGGAGGCAGGCAACCGTCTCGGAGGGAAGACTGTGTCCTAAAACAAAGCACGGGGTCGACGGCACAGCTCTGTGAGGACGCGAACACCCCTGAGCGCTGTGCTTTAAAAGGCTGGCTCGTGTGGTGCGTGAACTCTGTCTCAGGGACCGCGAGACAGACGGAAAGGCCAACCCCAAACACGGGAAGCAAAAGGTACACGAAGCTATTTAGCAGCTGGAGAAGAACGTTCCAGCGCGGCGCACACACCGGGCTACCGGCAGCCAAAGAGGAGGACATTCTCGCGTGGCGCATGCACCAGGTTCCCCGGAGGAAAGGAAGGAGAACGTTCTCCCACTGCGCACGCAACAGGGTCCCCGGCGGCCAAACAGGAGGACGGTCCCACGCCGCGCACACACCAGGCAACCCAGCGGCCCTGGAGGAGAACATTCTCGCGCCATGCACGCACCAGGCTACCTGGTGGCCAGCGAGGACGTCGTTCCCGTACCGCATGTGCAGCAGGCTACCCAGTGGCCACAGAGAACGTTCTCACGCTGCACGTACCGCACAGAGCGCTGGCTTCCAGACCACCGCGACCAGCCCCAGGAGACAAGGGCATGGGAGAGAGACAGGGAAAGCAGGAGGCACGCAGGCCACACAGGACATGAACAGGGGACACGCACTGACCCTGGGGAACACTGCACGCTGAGCTCACAACCACCTTCTCCTGCAGCGCGACCACCATGGGCCCCGTGGGCGGGCCAAGTCACATCCCAGGACGCGCCAGGTGCAGTGGGTGGCCACTCGGAGCGGAGGATGGGCTGGGCCACCAGGAACCCTCGCGCGCTGCCACGAGCTCCAGCCGCTGCGCTGCGGCTGAGCCAACCTGGGCTCCGTGACTGGGGAGGGGAGGCGTCCCCCTTCCTGCAAGCACACTGCGGTGGCGGTGGGCACCGAGACGCGGGTCCAGAACACAGCACTCGTGGGGGGGGGGGGGCGCATCAGTGACTGGGGAGGACGCCCCTGGCAGGACGGCACACAGAAACTGCACGGGCCACGTCCCACGTGCACGTATAAACACGGACACTCCGGGGACACGCTGTCCGGACGAGACCGCAGCGCGGCACAGCATGGCTGCTGAGCTGAGAGTCACACACCGCATAGAGCACACACGGACTGGGCTGCATGTTCACGCACTCCGGAGAAACGGCACCTCGCCCGGGACAGGCACAGGGCCACGTGGGTGCACGGGAAGGCCTGGGTTCAGCCTCTGGGGACGCTCCCTGGAAGACGCAGGCATTAACACTCGCTGACCCGGACCATGACCCGGGACGTGCGTCCTTTAGGATGGAGGACCAACGTTCCCACAGAACCCTACTTGTGCTTCAGAATGGAAGCAAGTAGGAACCAGAGCAGCCCAGCTGCACACACGTGGGGGCCCACCTTGGCCACTCGGCCCATGTCCTCCATTGTGGCTCTCTCGTGGGGGAACTGCGCGAAGGTCCGTTCGATCTTGGTGATGATGGCATCGATGTTCACCGTGTCCTTGGGACGGCCTCTGGGAAAGTAGAACGTGGGAATGTTTTGGCTCGAGGCGGGTGGCAGGGGCTCCTCCTTCTTCGTCTGGACCTAGGACAGAAAACAGACGGCACCGGCATGAGAACCTGTGAGCCTCCATGTCTTCGCACTCACGCAGAGTTAGCAGGGGTGACCTGGTGGAAAGTAATTGCACCGAGCACCACATCGGACCCGAATTTGGACACACGACTGCCAACAATGCTCGCAGGAGGTCACACAACCCTCAAGTGAGCGCCACATCCACCGTGGGCCCCCTGCCGCACAGCTTCCTCCAGTCCTGCCTTGGGTGTGGCCCCTTAGGACAGGGACTGGGGATGCCCAAACTGACAGACGGGCTGGCACACATGCTTGTGGAGAACCTGCCGGGAGTCCTCCTGGGGGTCAGGACCAGACAGATGGCCACTAACGGGCACGTGAGTACATGCGGGAACGGCTGAGCTCACGTGTGCAGCATACACGGGGAGTCACCTGTTTCCACGGTACCCGTCATGGAGCGGGACACACCCACCATGCCAACCTGTGGGCGCCTCGCACAGAGAACCTGGCCCACAGCCATGTCCTCGCCACAGAGAACAGCACACAAGCCACAGCTTACGGTTCCCCTGCTTCCCGGTCGCGGCCCAGCATACAGCCCCCATGCTCCCGGGTCGCAGTCCACGACAGCCCCCGTGCTTCCCCGTCATGGCCCAGCACACAGTCCGGTCCCCGTGCTCCCTGGTTGCAGTCCACGACAGTCCCCGTGCTCCCCAGTCATGGCCCAGCATACAGTCCAGACCCTGTGCTCCCCAGTTGCAGTCCACGACAGTCACCGTGCTTCCCAGTCATGGCTCAGCACACAATCCAGTCCCCGTGCTCCCCGGTCAGAGTCCATGACAGTCCTCGTGCTCCCCAGTCATGGCCCAGCACACAGTCCATTCCCCATGCTCCCCGGTCACAGTCCACGACGGTCCCCGTGCTCCCAAGTCATGGCCCGGCACACAGTCCGGTCCCCGTGCTCCCTGGTCGCAGTCCACGACGGTCTCCATGCTCCCCACTCATGGCCCAGCATACAGTCCGGTCCCCGTGCTCCCTGGTCACAGTCCATGACAGTCTCTGTGCTCCTCAGTCATGGCTCAGCACACAGTCCGGTCCCTGTGCTCCCTGGTCGCAGTCCACGATGGTCACCGTGCTCCCCAGTCATGGCCCGGCACACAGTCCGGTCCCCGTGCTCCCTGGTCACAGTCCACAACGGTCCCCATGCTCCCCAGTCATGGCCTGGCACACAGTCCGGTCCCCGTGCTCCCAGGTCATAGTCCACGATGGTCCCCGTGCTCCCAGGTCACAGCCCAGCACATAGTCCGGTCCCCGTGCTCCCAGGTCACGGCCCAGCACACAATCCCCGTTCTCCCCGGATACACCTCAGAGACAGTCTTCTGTTATCCTCAGTCACACACCAGGGTCTGTCCCCGCTGTCCTCGGTCCCACGTCAGGACGGACCTGGACCCCCTCAGTCACACGTCAGGGACAGTCCTGTGTCTTCTTCAGTCACACGTCAGGTCCATCATCAGCTCATTCCCTGCACTCCTCAGGGCTCAGAGCCTGCGCGCCACCCCCCCCCCCCCCGACGAATGCACATCTTCACAACACGCGTCCTCTGTTCAGCCACCGTGGGAGACGGCAGTGTCCAGCTTCCACGTACGGAGAGCTAGTGGATGCAGCACTGCACGGAGAGATGATAACCAGGGGGAGCTCAGTGCAGGGCGGTGGGGGAGGGGAGGAGGAAAGGGGAGAGAAGGCAGGAAGGGGGGAGGGGAGGAGGGAAAGGGACAGAGGGAGGGGAGGGAAGGAGGAGGCAGGAGGGTGAGAGTCACGGGAAGGGGAGAGGAAGGGGGGGAAGGAGAGAGGAGGGAGGGAACAGGGTGGGAAGGGGCCACAAACTGAGGCTCAATGGACCAGGGACCTGGGGGCCACAGGTTTCCGTCTCTGCTGTGCAAACACATCTCCGGCGCGGCACCCGTCTCCCCATCAGCGGGAAGCCTTCCGAGCGCAGTGGCTACCCTCCCCTTCCAAGACCCTGGTGTGAGGGGAGGGTTCCTGCTCAGAAGGCTGGAGAACCACGGCACCCGGGGAGGGGGCAGGTGTGATGGGCTCCGGCACACACGCGTCACTGCCTGCCTCAGGGCCTTTGCACACACGATCCCGGACACCACCACAGTCCCTCACGCACCTCACCAAAGATCCCACTCGGATCCCGCCGGCCACAAAATCCACCCACCCCCATCCCGTCGCTCCTCCTCGGAGGGGTCACAGGAGGTCAAGAGGTCACCCTGAGCAGAGAACACCCCTCCCCCATCCATTCCCCCACGCCACACAGAGCACCAACAGTCCCAGCAGAACCCTGCGCACCTGCCCTTCCTGCATCCAACCCGCGGCCTCTTCAGCAGTGTCCGCAGGGCTCCCCAGGCTCCAGTCTGTCGGTGCCCCGAACAGGAGGGAGCGAGGCTGCCCCCAGGTCTGCACAGGGCAGCCCCCAGCAGTAGGGCTGCCAGAGCGCACGTCTCAGCGGGTTTCCCACAGGTAGCACGCCCTTCCCTTTGTTTCGGGCAGCTGCCACCCTCGAGAACACCGGCCACACGACGCGGCGTTGGCTGTGTCACCCTGAGTCCTTCCAGACCCGGAGCCTGCCTGTCTCCTGGGAGGGCAGGGACCTGAGAGCCGAGCCGCTCAGCGAGCAGGGTCTGCCCTCACCACTGCGCGAGCCCGACGACACCGCGGCGTAGGAACCGCAGGAGTACAGCCCGGCCGCTGAGATTCTGGGTGAGCTCTCTTCGTGCAGGGTCCGATCCCAGGTGCCCAGACCAGCCCTTCTGCTCAGAGTCCCTCCACGCCCCGCACAGAGTACCTGACAAACATTTAAGAGCACCCATGCCCCGCCCCACCAGGAAAGGAAGGCACCCTCGGGCCACAGACACCCCGAAGGGAGCCCGGTGAAGCCAGTGGCGTCCGTGCGGCCAAAACAACCACCTCTTCACAGCCCTGCCGAGGAGCTCAGGGGTCTGGACACGAAGTCCAGCATCCTGGAACGGGGCTGCCCCCCGAGCGCAGGTCCCAGAGAGCTGCCCCTCCCATGAGAAGGATGAGCCAGAAATAAATGCCCAGCGACCCCTGACCGTGAGGAATGAAAACGATGGGCTTCACACGTCCTGCTGCATCCACGAGCGGGGCATGGGGGCCACGGGGCGGAACATGCCCCGAGAACTCCGGGCCACGGCAGACGCTCACTCGGCTCACACGCCACGTTCACAGCATCCGGAGCGGGGAAGCTCCAGGGGCTCCGTCCGGCTCCGGATCTGACCCTTTTCTGCAAGGCGCCGTGTCCTCACATCCCGTATTTTGTCTCTGAGGACGCAAAGTGGCTCTGTTCCCTGTTCAAGGGGGCGGCAAGACAGGGACTCGCTCTCTGGGTTCTGTCCTGGGCTCCCCACACCTGACAACGCCCCAGAAGAGCCGCGTCTCAACCATGCCGGACAGGAGCTGGAACGACCCTCGGCCGAGGCTGACAGCAACGCCCCCACCTCTGATGATTTACAGAGTGACACCCATCGTTCACCCGACAGTCACGAGCATCGGACACTACCCTGGACCGCTGCTGGAGCTCGGATCCTAAACCCCTAACCCCGAGCGAGGACGAGACTGTTTTCTGCCTTCTGAGCCTCCCAGACACGGTCTGTTCTTCTCCCACAGCAGTGCTGTTCAGGAAAGTCTGCTGTCACTTTCTCTGGCTCATGGCTGATTTCTGTGAGAAGCCGAGGTCCCTGCTGGCTGGTCCCGTGGGACCCTCCCCTGGGTGCCTGCACTTAGCCAGCCCGTATCAGTCTGGATAACCCCAAAATCCTCTAGCCAAAACCGTACTGGTGCACCAGACTGGTGCGGCCTGAAAGGAGGAAGATCTGCCCCAGGAAACCATCGTCATCTCAGGACCCATAAAACTGCCCG
Source organism: Enhydra lutris kenyoni (assembly GCF_002288905.1). Lineage (NCBI taxonomy): Eukaryota > Metazoa > Chordata > Mammalia > Carnivora > Mustelidae > Enhydra > Enhydra lutris. The sequence goes on along the minus strand of NW_019154136.1, from coordinate 13,850,184 downwards.
AAGTCCCACGGAAAAGGAGCAACTCCCAAACTCACACGTCCCCATGCAAACAAGGTGCCAGGAGGGACAGAGCAGGACGGAACCCACCAGCTTCAGATGCCGGTGTGACCACACCCAGGACCCACGCGCTTCCCCTGGCTCAGATCACAGAAGCAGGAAGTCTGAAGATGGAAGGGTGAGTCCACGGAACACAGACCCCAGTAACACGGCAAGAGCACACGTACAGACAACGCATGTGGGGGATGGCGGGGTGGACGGAGCACAGCTGAGGACAGGTGTGGGGAAGCGGGGGGGGACAAAAGGCAGAGGTCAGAAGGCCACCCGGGGTGGGGGCGTGGGGGGGCGTGCGGAGGCGCACCCTGAGTCCTGGGTTCCCGGTGCTCCCCACACAGCCCCGGTAAAGGGAATCCCGCACAGATACAGGGGAATGGAGCCGCCGGACAGCAGACACCACCAGCACATCCTCCAAAACAGCCGGGATGAAACACAGCCCAGTGGGGTCCTCTTCAGCGCAGCAAGGAATCAGACAGCGGGCACGTTCTGGAGAGGCGACACCGCACCAGCCAGGGCGGCCCCGGGGTAGGGCCGTGCAATCTGCGGCTCTGCCCTCGGGGAGGCCGGCCGCTGGGAGGTGGTCCCTGCGACCAGAACAAACGCAAAACACACTGAGAAGTGAGCTGTCGGCAGACCCCGGTTTGCGGACTCGCAGGGTCTCGATCCCTCAAACCCCCGCACACGGGTTGGCGGACTCGCGGCGTCTCCGACCGCGCACGAGTTGGCGGACTCGCAGGGTCTCCGTACGCACACGGGTTTGCGGACACGTGGGGTGTCCGTCCGCGCACGAGTTGGCGGACTGGCGGGGTCTCCGTACGCACACGGGTTTGCAGACACGTGGGGTGTCCGTCCACACGCATGGGTTTGCAGACACGCGGTGTCTCCGTCCACGCATGTCCATCCGTCCGCATGTACGAGTTCGCGGACACACAGAGTCTCTGTCCACGTGCACAGGTTCGCAGACATGCGGGGTCTCCGTACGCACGTGGGAATTTGCGGACACGTGGGGTGTCCGTCTGCACACATGGGTTCACGGACACGCAGGGTCTCCGTCAGCACACACGGGTTTGCGGACACGTGAAGTGTCTGTCCGCACGCACGGGTTCGTGGACACGCAGAGTCTCCGTCCACGTGCACAGGTTCTCGGACACGCAGTCTCTGCACACACAGGTTCACGGAGATGCAGGGGAGGTGGTGCTGGAGCGAAGCTCACCCACGTGCAAGCTCTGAGTGAGCAGGGAGGAAGCACAAGGGCAGCGGTGTGTTGGGGTGTGGGCGGGGAGTACGAGGACCAGGACCGCTTAAACCGGGAACAAGCACGTAGCTTGGCTTCTTTTCAAAAGCGCTGTGGGCAGCAGAGCATGAAGACGGGACAAACCGCGGCGTCTCCGGGAGTTCGACGGTAAAGACTGTGACAGACAAAGGTGAGCAGGTGACAGGTCCAGTGTGTGTCGGGAAGGCTACACGGCAAGAGTGCGAGAGCAGGAGACACACAACCTAACTCAGCCCACAGATACTCCTACGGTGCATGTGGGTTAAATGCTCCGGTCACAGAGCAGACACCCATGGGAAAAAGATCGTATGTCTTTGTAAGACACCCACGTAACACATACAAGCACACACTGAAAAGTTTTTAAACTGTGGACCTACGGGCCCGCAGTGGCCCTCACCAGGGTCGTGTGTGGCTGCAGGGCGGTCGACACGGCCCAGTGATGACCTGCAGATCCGCACCATGGTGCAGGCGCGACACGGAAGCCCCAGGAGCTGGACGGCCCATGGAGCCCCGGTACCCACAACCTGGGCTGGGCGGGGCTGCACCCAGAGCATTGGCACCCACGACCTAGGCTGGGCTGGCGTGTGCACGCAGCCTCGGCACCCAGACCTGGGCCAGAGCCTGCAGGCTTAGCCCCCAGGGCAGAAACGCTGCTGGGGACAGACTGATGAGCCGCAAGGAAGGAGGCTGAGCTTCCCCTCCCCGGGTGCGGATGACAAGTGTACCGCACAATGAGACACGAAACAGCCTGGTGTGGACACGGAAGATTTACGGGTTTAATCTCCTGGACATAAATAGCCCGTGGCCCGAGCACAGCTGCAGGACGCACATTCTTGTCCGGCACACGGGGCGCCGTTGGGAGCCGGCCACCTCCCGGTCCGCAGAGCAGGCCTCAGCAGATTCCGCAGGAAACGTAGGGGCCGTTCCCTGACCTCCAGGAGATGCAGCCCGATATCTGTTACAAACAGGAAAGCAACAAAGGCACGTGCGAGTGTGCGAGAATTCCACAGTGGGGCTCGGGACTCAGAGTCGAGGCCTGGGCACCCGGCTTCCCGGGCACCGCGCCTTCAGTCCTCCTGGACGCACGGTGAGGGCAGGCTTCAGGCGGCCCAGAGCTCCCTGATAAAGATGGCACCTCCCCACGGAGAGCTATTTCTGGAGAGAGCAGTGACTCCTCATAAGGCCATAAAGCAAGAGGACGCCGCCGGCCGCCCAGCACACGCACAATGGGGCCGTCCTGTCCACGTGGGGGTGGACACAAGGTCCCGCCGAAGCCACTGCTGCCTCCAGGTGGGAGCCAGCAAAAGCAATCCACGCTGCGTTTCTGCGGCCGCTCCTGCTCTGAGCACTGGGCTCGGTGGTCATAGGTCACAGTCACAGGTCCCAGCCCTCAGCTGGGACGTCGAAAGTGACCCTCGCCCAGAGCACCGGCACAAGACACACAGCAAAAGCCAGGAGTCGGGACAACACCAGGCCAGGCAGAGGCACCCCGGGCATGGGCGGCTCAGCTCACAGGACCCCAGGGCTGGCCCTGACCTGAGACACAGATGCGTCGTGCTACCTGGGACAGGACTGGGGAGCCCGGTGGGGAATTCCCAGGGAGCCTGCACGCACTTATGGCCAGGAGAGGAGGGCCCCGCAGGCCACGAGACTGAGTTTGCACGCACTGAGACGCCGTGGCCAGGAGAGGAGGGCCCCGCAGGCCGCGAACTCTCTGCTTCCGTGGACCACTTCCCGCCACACGGCAGAGGCTCACTACTGAGACCTGCAGAGGACATACTGGACACACACAGGAGTCCCGGGGTCAGAGTTTAACACAGAGGAACCGAAATGACGAAATGACCACTGCCTAGGTCTACCTCCACGCAGGCTCGTGCAGACGCCCTTTCCACATCAGAAGGTTCTGGGCGCCCACATTGTCAGGTGCGCATGGGGGCTGGACAGCAAGCTCAGAGGACACGGAGCCAGGCGGAGCTGGCCAGGCAGTGCGTTAGGACAAGGCCTGTGTCCAATGCTCACCAGCTCCCGGGACATCCGTTCAGCTCCACGCCCATGGGCAGAATGGGCACGGACAGTCTGGTCTCCACAAAGCCTAGAAGACAGGGCTGGAAACGTGGATGATGTCGCACCACCACTCCATGCTGGCCAGGAAGTACCATGAACAGGACACCGCGTCCACAGCCTCACAGACATGGGGTGGGGGTCACATCAACCTCCTGGGACCCTGAGAGTGTGGGTCGAGGGTGCGAGCCCTCCCTGGACCCGTGACCCCCTTCAGACTAAGGCCCTACTCAGTGTCCGGCACGGCCTGAGCCACAGGCCACGCTGTCTCCAGAAGAGGTCAGCTCATGGCCCAGGAGAGTCACCAGGAGATGGCATCACAGCAGTCCACACGTGACCATTCTGAGAGCCTGTCCGTCCATGCAGAGGACCCCCCAGGGAGGCTGGACAGGATGGGCGGTACAGGACCAGGGCAGTGACACAGCACAAGACAGGGGAGCCCGAGGCACCCCCGAGTGTACACGCTGGAGTGAGGGGACGGAGATTCACCACCAGGGGAAAGGGGGAGGCTAGGGTCCCCGCTGAGACAGGGGCAGGCAGCAGAGCAGCCGTGCTGGGCCAGGTAGGGTCCCTGACTCAGGGACAGCGCAGCCAAGCTTCTGGGAGTCCCTGTGCCACGCAGCATGTGTGCAAGGCCCTGGAGCCCCGGGGAGGGCAGGCAGGAGTGTCCATGCAGTGAGTAGCACAGTGAACCCATGGCCTGCAGACCCACAGCCACAGTCCAGACACTCCTCTGACCCCGAGTACAGGGGACACGCGCAGCTAGCCGGACAGCCACATGCGAGGCACATCCTACACCATCTGCCCCTCAAACCCCCAACTGTCTCCGCTCCATCCCTCCCCAATCTCATTTCCCCCTCCCCCTCCCCCAACCTCTACCTCCTTTCCCCATCCCCTCCCCCATCCCCGTATGCCCATGTTGCTCTGAATCTCATTTCCCAACCCTCCACCTCGCCACACCCTCATTCCCCATCTCTTCCCCAATGTCATGTCCTTGTCTCGTCCTCCACCCCCACGGCCCCATCTCTCCTTGAATCTCATTTCCCCCTTCCCCATCCTATACCTGCTCATGTGTCCCTTAATCTCACTCCCTCCCACCCCCACCCCTACAGGTGCCCAGGCCCCATCTCTCCCCAGTCTCGTTTTCCCTTCCCCCATCCTCCACCTCCTTCCCACAGCCCCATCCCCCACCCTTCCCCAACCCCATTTCCTCCACCCCTCCCCCAGCCTCCCATCCCCTCCAATCACCGTACAGGACTCCCCCATCTTCCTCCTAGTCATCAGGGTCCCCACCACGCTCATGGCCCCAGGCCACCACCGGCATGTGCTGACCTGCCCAGGGCCCTGTCCAGATCCACACTTAGATGCCCTGGGCTGAATAAGGCGGAACTACCCCCTCTTCCCGCAACGCTCCCCTACAAGAAGCCCCGTCTGATCCACCCCCCCCACCTTAGAGAACACTCCCGCGACCCCAGACACACGCTCACGCCCGCAGAACACCACTGAAGCACATGTCCTGTAACATGAAACACTTTCCCTGCTGAAGGAATTCATAGAATTTCTCTCTCCAACAGTGGTGCTGGTGTAAACGGGGTCATTCTAAAACAGACTCTCCAGAACCGGTTCTGCCAGGAGCCAGGCCCCCTGAGGGCAAGTCACCATGACTTTCCGAGCCAATCCCGCAAACACCCTAGGGAACCACCTCAAAGAAACCACCAAACATCCATCTTCCTGCTGGGTGAGAGGACATCAGCCCGTGGCCGATTCCACTTTCACCGTCTCAGAGACCCCAAACACACGTTCCTCAGAAACAAGGAACAAACGTTCAGCACAAACCACCTGAACACACAATTTCCAAACCGGGAAGACACAGCCAGACACACACTCAGAAGGTGTGTGAACGCTAACATGGGATCCGAAAGAAACTCCAGGTACAGAATCAGCAAGAGCAGGTCTTTTTCTCATCCGCAAAACAGCGCTGTTTGATTCTGTGTGATGTTTTTGTCCTTACGCCGTACCAGGGCGCTAACTCCTCACGAGCAGGGACAACGCAAGTGTTCCATGTGGCAAGTGTCAGTGACCCAGACGCAAGCACACAGCGGGCCAGCCAGTGAGTGCAGGTCCGGCCTCCGGCCTGCGGCCCTGGCCCCCGCGTCCAGCACCCCCATCAACTCCCCTGTCCTGTCTCCCCCATCCCCAGCCAGTCCCCAGTCCTGTCTCCCCGTCCCCATCCAGGACCCCCGTCCTCGTCCTGTCTCCTCCTGTCTCCCCATCCCCAACCAGTCTCCCATGTCCCCATCCAGTCCCCGGTCCTGTCTCCCCCGTCTGCATCACTCCCCCATTCTGTCCCCCGTCCTGTCTCCGCTGCCCCCATCCTATCCCCAGTCCTGTCTCCCCCGGCACCGGGGCACCAGGCACCCGGGCACTACCCAGAGGCAGGCAGAGGGTGAGAGGTCGCACGGAAGCCTCAAGTCACAGAGCGACTGGGGAGCTCACGGGAAGTCTCAAGCCTTTTCAATTACGTGTTCCCCTTAAACCACCTGACAAGACACACAGAGACATAAAGCCAGGTTTGACGTCCCCGGCTCATGAAGATCACGGCAAAGTTCACACACAAGCCAATCTATGACCAAAAGCCACCCAGGCGTCCCCGGTCACACTGCGGTCTGCGCCTCCCTCCACACGGCACGTCTCAGACCGCGGCCGCAAGGGCAGGGAACCCGGCCGCGTCCACGGGCGTGGGGCAAGCGTCCCGCTCCGCACGAGGGTACAAGCCCCCAGTGTTTGTGACTAAGGCTGAACCACCAGCCAACGCTAAACCCCGTCTGCTCCGCGCTGCAGAGGGCCGCCGCGTCGCCGGCCCCCACACTCCAGCTTCCTGACTGCGTGCGGTTCTGCCACTGGAACCCCAGGAAGGGAAGCTGGGGCTTCCTTCTACGGAAGGCTTTCCCTAACACTCCACACGGGACACCTGGCTCTCCAGAGCCACGACACAGCTGTTCCGGGGGGCACATGGGGGGGACCCTGGGAGTACCAGCAGCCCCCAGTCTGTTCCAGGAGGGATGCACATGGGGGGGGGCGGGGGAGTACCAGCAGCCCCCCATCCATTCTGGGGGGGTGACATGCATGGGGGGACCCCGGGAGTACCAGCTGCCCCCCATCTATTGGGGAGGTGACGCGCATGGGGGTGGGGGACCTGGGAGTACCAGCAGCCCCCCATCCATTAGGGAGGTGACGTGCATGGGGGTGGGGGACCTGGGAGTACCAACAGCCCCCTCCTCAGTCCAGGCCTCAGCAGGGAGCTCAGGTGAGCAACACACAAGACGCACACAGCACACCTGCCCCACCTGGACCTGCTGGAAGGCCTTGAGCCTCTTCTTAAAGCGAGACGGCAGCACAAAGTCACAGCCGCGGGCCAGGGAGGCCAGCTCCTGCCTCAGGTCAGGGTCCTGGCGCAGGGACAGGTCCCGGAGCCGCATGTCGGCTCGCATGGGCCGCTGGGGGCCAGGCCAGGCACTGTGCTCGCGCTCTTGCTCTGACTCTCGGGGCTGGGCTGAGCCCGGGCCGGCAGGCTCGGGGTGGCGGCTGTGCCCGGCAGGACAGTCTGGGTGGCCGGGCTCAGCGCGCTCCATGCGTGGCCGGCCAGGCGCTCTGGGGGCCGGCCCTGGGCCGCTTGCATTCCACAGGCTGAGGAGGGCACATGGCTGCAGGGTGGGGGAGGCGGCCGCTCCTCCCCGCCGGCCCCTGGCTGTGCAGGAGGGAGCCGCTCCGGCCGGAGCTGTTCTAGCTGAGCTGCCGGTGGGAGTCCTGGACACAGCTCCCCGCTCAGTGACCCCGTCTTGTGGCTCAGTCCAGAGGGACAAGCGCGTAAACAGGTCTGCAAGGAGACATCTGGGGACGGCGCCTCTAGTTCTGCCGGGGGGGGGGGGGGACAGAAGCGTGCTCCAGAGAACTGAAGTGATCTGAGCAACTGCCTGCTAGTTAGTTAGCAGAGGCGGGGAGGGACGAGAGGAGGCGCTCTGCACAGAAGGGAAGTCTGTCCGGGACACAAGAGAACCTGTCACGGAGCTCTCGCCAGATCCCTGCTGGTCCCCACAAGCCCAGATGCAGCCAAAGCCGCTGCTTCCTCCTGAAACCGCACCAAAAACAAAGGGGTCCGCGAGCACCAGCCGCCCTCCCGGCACCGAAGACGAGACACAGTAAAGCACACAGAGTCCTCACATGTTTTCTTGTCACAAGGGCGGGTGGGGGAGTATTCGGGGTTTCAGAGTTTTCCTGCCATTCTGCACAAAGTAGAGAACACGGCATATAACTTAGATCGGGTAACTGAGCTTACACAGGATGTAAGCAACAAGGTAAAATGTCACTGGTCAGGTGTGTGAGATACAATGTAACGTCAGCTGTGCAGGGGTGAGAGTAACCACAGAAAGTAACAACACAGGATACAACGTACAGAACGCAGGACGTCACAGAAGACAGGTAAGGAAGGCCAAGGAGCAGAGCACCAGGCTCTGCAGATGGCATACGTAAGTGCCCTGTGGGTAACGCGGACCGGACTGTAGTGACTGGTCCTGCAGAGCACATGGGGTGGCTCCAAGCAGTGGGTTCCGGGATTGAATGAGGATGAGTTAACCCTCCCAGGCGCCTCCCCCTCCCTTCCCACCGCAAAGGAAAGACGTCCTGAGCAAGCAGACCCCACCTGTGCCCACGTTGGGTGTGGCTGGCACAAAGCCAAGGCACAAAAGTCCTGCTTGTGAGCCCAAGATGCTTTCAGGACGCTTATCCCAGAAGCGACACAGACATTAGCGTACACAGCAGCAAAGCAGAGCAGAACCTCATTGGCCAGACATCACCCCAACGTGAATCCCAGCACTCGCACGACTCAGACAGGGCCATGAAGACGGTGGGCAAAAAGGGATCCATCCCCATCCACCACCCCAAGAAAAGACTTGTAGATGCGCCCGTCATCAGAGCGTAAAGTTTTGTTCTCAGTACTAAGGGCACCAGAACAGCCGAGCAACGACACATGCACAGCCCAGAGAGCGGATGCCCGCACAGCCCCGAGGGAAGACGTCCGCACAGCCCGCAGCGAGCACACCCATAGAGCCTGCAGCAGGCACACCCGCACAGGCCACAGAGAGTGCACCTGCACAGCCTGTGGCGAGAGCACCCACACAGCCCGGAGCGAGCGCACCTGCGCAGCCTGGAGCATCACATCCTCGTGATGTAGCCCTGAGTACCCCTACCTCGTGACGTAGCTCTGTGCACCCCTACCTCCTCATGACGGAGCCCCTGTACACCCCTACATCTTCATGGAGCCCCCCGCACCCCTACCTCTTGTGAAACATCTACCTTCAAAGCACATGCACACAGGTTATATGTAAAGACTTTTTACGACTCAATAATAAAAAGATAATCTAACTGCAAAAACAGAAAAACATCTGAAGACACGCATCACGGTGGCCAAAGAGAAGCTGGTGGGGGGGGGGGAGCCTCTGTTTGACCAGAAGTGCCCTTAGCGTTTTATGAACATCAGACTTTACAGCCAGCATTGTATTTCCCGGTGCTTACAGTAGGTGAGAGCATCCCATCACCTACAGCACTGGCAGAGCTGCGTGAAGTCCCCAGGGTTAACACGCAGCTCCTCTCGCAGCGAGGAGCAGAAGGTGCTCTGACACATGGTGGCCACTAAGAGATCACTGGTGTTGTTACGTTCTAATCTACGTACACAGCAAATCGCCTTCCTCTCAGAGACACTGCGAGGGTCGGTCAACGAGGCAGAAGGTTACAGGGGTATGGACCACTGTGAGGGAAGGAGGAGGAAGGGGACCCTGGAGAGTCTGAACTAGCTGCTGGACGAGGTTACTGGAATACTGACCACTGCGGGGGAAGGTAAGAAGGGGACCCTGGAGAGTCTGAACTAGCCACTGGACAAGGTTACTGGGATACTGACCACGGCAGGGGAAGGAGGAGGTAGGGGGCCCAGGAGAGAGTCTAAACTAGTCGCTGGATGAGGTTACTGGGATACTGACCACTGCGGGGCAAGGTAGGAATGGGACCCTG
>NW_019154136.1:13809615-13840723 GCF_002288905.1 Enhydra lutris kenyoni | reverse complement strand
GAGAGTCTGAACTAGCCGCTGGACAAGGTTACTGGGATACTGACCACTGCGGGGGAAAGTAGGAATGGGACCCTGGAGAGTTTGAACTAGCCGCTGGACAAGGTTACTGGGATACTGACCACTGCGAGGCAAGGTAGGAATGGGACCCTGGAGAGTCTGAACTAGCCGCTGGACAAGGTTACTGGGATACTGACCACGGCTGGGGAGAGTAGGAAGGGGGCCCAGGAGAGTCTGAACTAGTCGCTGGATGAGGTTACTGGGATACTGACCACTGCGGGGCAAGGTAGGAATGGAACCCTGAAGAGTCTGAACTAGCCGCTGGAAAAGGTTACTGGGATACTGACCACTGCGGGAGAAGGTAGGAATGGGACCCTGGAGAGTCTGAACTAGCCGCTGGACAAGGTTACTGGGATACTGACCACGGCCGGGGAGGGTAGGAAGGGGGCCCAAGAGAGAGTGTGAACTAGCTGCTGGACGAGGTTACTGGGATACTGACCAGTGCGGGGGGAGGTAGGAAGGGGGCTTTGGAGGCCATGCCTTGCATTTGAAAGTCTGGTCCCCGGGCCGCCTAGGACCCTCCTTCCCCGGGCGTCATCACTGGGGTCGCAATCCGTACAGGGACAGGGCATGCCCACTAAATCTGGTTCCCTTGGAGAACTTCCTTAGAAGCACTTTTAGGGTTTTCTGTGGTTGGGATTATGGGCGACAGCGCCACGGAGGCCCTGCGGTCCAGTCCTCAGCCTTCCCTCACGGAGATGAAAGGAGATGTTCCAAGGGCCTGTTGCGTGTAACACGTTTGCCACAAGCTTCATGTCACGCGTGTGTGCAGATCACCCCCGGGGCAGGGCATGTAACTCAGCAACCGGACCTCTGGTGTGTGTGGAGTCCCCGTGTCTCCTCGTTCCCTTAGCTGGAAATCACACGCGGCAGGGGTGAAAAGGAGCGGCTCGCGGTAGCCCTTCCACGAATGTGGACCGAGAAAAGATGCCGGGCCCCAAGGGAAGAGAAGGGGTGGACGGAGGGGCAGAACATTGCAGGCAGAGTCCACACCGAGCGCAGAGCCCAAGGTGGGGCTGGCTGTTCCAACACCGAGACGGTGACCTGAGCTGAAACCAGCAGCTGGAGGCTTCACCGATGGGGCCTCCCAGCTGCCCCACGACTGTGAGAATCGTGATCACACTCCAGCCCCACCGTGCACACCTCCAGCAGCCAACCTTCTGCGGTCAGACCTCCAGCAGGCACAGCGTCCCCAACCCGGAGCACTGCGTCCTGCCCAATCCCACAGGCACACACCGACCCGGCTCCTCAGCCGGCCTTCTGCGGTCAGACCGCTGCGGCTAGCACACGAGACTGGACAGCTGATGTCCACGGCAAACCTCCCTTCCTGGCCCCCCTGCCTTCTCCCCGCTAAAGTCAGTGCATTCCCCAAGTCGCAGACTCCCTTCCTGCACAATCTCCCTCCCACTTGGGAGGAACAACCTGTCTGTGCTGTGGACACGGAGGAACTTCATTCCGACACGGGCATGCCACGGGCCCGCTTTCCAGAAATACGTCCTTTTCAAGGCATCCCAGTCGCCCTCGTCGAGCAGTGCTGACCTGCCAACCTCTGCCGTCCCAAAAGGTTTCACGCAAGGTCACGGGGTCACAAGATGCAAGAATTCACCTGCGCGAAGGGCTGGACCTCAGCGCTGACACCTGTACGCCATCAAGGCGGCTGCTCGCTGCGTGAGACCTCGGCAGTCCCGGGGAGAACAGATGCCATCACGGGGAGGGAAACCACCGTCCCACAGAAGTCACCGGTCCGCGCGCTGCCCCTCAGCAGCCCCTCAGACCCAGCAGCCTCGGGGACACGGGAGATTCCGGCCATACTCCCCCAGCACGGATTCTGCGGCAGTGGGAAAGGGAGTGAGCCAGAGCCCAGGGCTGGGCCGCAGGCCCTGCAGGGGCACACGAGTCGTCCCGTGGGGTTCCCTACAGGGGCTGGGCCAGGTGGTCTCCTGCGTGACCGCTGGGCCTACTTCCCACTCCCCGTAGAGGCTCGCTTTCTGGGACATGTCGTCGGGACCGCTGAACGGGCCAGAAAACCACGGGTCAAGGAGCAGAGCCAAGCGAGCTGGCCCTCAGAGCAGCAGCCGGCCATCTGCCTGTGGCGGCTGGTCCACAGCGGTGGGAAGCTGTCAGGTAAGTGATACCACCACAGGGGTCGTTGACGGGGCGGGAGCTGCAGCAGAAACACGCGCCATGGGACAACCACGTTCCGCCGAAGGCCAACGCTGTCAGCGCCGGGGTTCGTCCAGGAACGCGGGACGCACCGTGCCACAGTTCCCATCACACGGAGCCAACGCCTGGTGACTCTGAAGGCACGCAGCGCCTCGTGGTGGGTGCCAACCTCGTTTTTCCGGCGCCGGCCACGTGACTGTGACTACCGCAGATGACGTAAGGAGAAAACCAGACGAGTGGGGTAAGACCTCGGCTGGTTACTTGGGCCGGGAAGGGCTGCGGAGAAGCGGGCACCGAAAGCCAGAGCGCAAGCAGACGGCCGCGGAACTCCGCGATCCCGCCGGGACTACCGGCCTGGCGCTCTAGCAGCGACAAAATGCTCCAGCACACACGGCCCCGTTCGGGGAGAAACCGCGCCAACGTCACTGTCTGCACGTGGGGCGCTCCCGCAGCGGCGAGCCCCGGGTCGGAACGCGGCCGAGGTTGCAACGAGACGGGGAACTTACTACTCGCGTCCCTGCGGATCGACGAGTCGCTCGCCCGGGAGGCCCGGTCCGGGGACTCGCGGCGGCTCCCAGCGGCAGCGCGGCGGACGCGGGGGCCGGACTGGGCGCCCCCAGGCTGTCGAAGAGCGCGGGCTTGCAGGCGGGGGCTGCGGCCGCCAGCGGGGGCCCGGGCGGCCCGGCGTCCGCAGCGCCCGCCTCGGTCCTCGCGGGCATCTGGACCCTCCGCAGGCAGTCCCGGAGCATGGCCTGCGTGCCGGCCTCGCTGAGCCAGCACAGGAACAGCTCGTCCACCTTCATCTTGAGGACCGGCTGCAGGACTTTGCCGGGCGGCATCTCCACGGCGGGGGCCCTCCGCCCCGAGGAGCCCCTCCGCCCCGCACGCCGCCCTGACGCCCGAAACCCACGTGTGGCCCGAGCGGACGTCCGCGGAGCCGATGAGGGCCGCCCGCGGGGTCACGGGCCCGAGGTGTCCAGGAGACGGGGTTCCGGGGAGGCGGCAGGTCGGCAGCCCGGGGTGCTAGGGTCCCGGGGAGGCGGGGTTCGCAGCCCAGATCTTCGGGAGGCTGGGGGCGGGGGCGGAGTCGCGGGCCTGGAGTCCAGGTTTCGGGAGGTCGCGGGCCTGCGGCCTGGAGCCCCGAGTCCTGGGGTCCAGGGTGGGGGGCGCTCTAGAGCCCGGGGTCCCGGGGTCCCAGGCTCTCAGGGAGGCGGGAGTCGCAAACCTGGGGTCTGGGGTCTCTAGGAGGCGGGGGTCCGGGCCTGGCTGGGTTCGCGACTCGGGCCTTGAGCCCCGGTTCCCGCGGGGTCGCGGGCCTGGAGCCCGTAGCCCGGGGTCCCGGGGTCCCCGGAGCAGGCGGCGGCCCGGCCCAGCCCGGCGAGGGACGAAGGACAAGGGGCGACGGGTGACGCGCGAGGGGCGCGGACGCGGGCGGGGTCCTCACTGCGGGCGGCGCCGGCGTCCCGGCGGCTGCGCGGAGCCCGGGGCCCGGCGGAGGCGGACGGGCAGCGGCGCCGCGGGGCCCGCGCCGCTCTGGGCAGCTTCAAAACGGGCGCGCAGGCCGCCTTCCCAAACACGGTCGCCGACGTCGTGCGTCACCGCGATGCGTGACGTCATCACGGTGGCCACGGGCGCCGCCCGCTGCCGCGCACGCCTCCCCGGCTCCGGACGCCGCGGCGTGAGGGGGGCGGGGGCTTTGGTGCAACGAGGGAGGGGGCGTTTAGGGGCTCGGGGAGCACGGCACGGGGTGGCGGCCATCCCCGCCCCGAGATCTTCCTGCTCTGGCTCTGTGGGGTGCGCCGACCTGACGGCTGCGGTGGCGGGAGCATGCGCAGTGCGTGCCGCCGAGAGCGCGCCGTTGGGCTGGCGCCGGGCGCGGAAGGGGGAAGGGGACGGGCATGCGCAGTGCGTGCCCAGCGGGAGCGAGCGAGCCGGAGGCTGGGCGGTGGATGGGTGGCGGGCATGCGCAGTGCGTGCCTGCTGGGAGGGAGCCCGAGACCGGCCCTGTGTGGGTGGCGGGCGTGCGCAGCGCATGTCCGCGGAGCATGGACGAGTGTGCGCGCGGCGGGGGTCGGGAGCGAGCATGGGTCTAGCGGGCCGTTGTCACTTGCACAGCGCAACTTGGGATGGGCGCGGGCCGCGTGGCCGTGGACGTCGTTGACCGGGCGGGCTCCGTGCGCAGGCCGCGTGCGCCTCGCTCCCAACCGGTCTTCGGCGGGAGAGCGCCGCGCGGGCCGTCGCGACCCCTGTGTCGTACTGGAGGGAGGGTCGTCGCCCCCCCGCCCCCCTGCACTGCTCCTGGCCCGGGTCCCGTTGTCCGCGTCCCGCGAGCGGCGCTGGGCCACGCACGGGGCGCGCGCTCTGTGTCTGCTGCTGCGGGGGTCCCATGGGGGCTGCGGAGTCCCAAGGGGGGTGGGGGACTGCGGAGTCCCATGGGGGCTGGGGGGTTGCGGGGTCCCATGGGGGCTGCGGGGTCCCAAGGGGGGGTGGGAGACTGGGGGGTCCCATGGGGGCTGGGGGGCTTCGGGGTCCCAAGGGGGCGGGGGATGCGGGGTCCCATGGGGGCTGGGGCCTGCGGGGTGTCCGTTGGGTCTTTTCTAAGACGTGTTCTCCTCCCGTACGGGATCTCGTAACAGCAAAGTCTGCACGTGGGCTGCTCGTCCAGCGTGCGATCACGACGCCGGTGCCAGCCGGTCCACGCGGCGGAACGGCAGCGGGACTCCGCGAGAGCGCGTGTCACCTTGTGCGCGGCCCGAGAGGGCGTGTCACCTTGTGCGCGGCCCCGAGAGCGCGTGTCACTTATGCGCGGCCCCGAGAGCGCGGTGTTACCTTGTGCGCGGCCCCGAGAGCGCGCAGTGACTCTGTGTGTGGCCCCGAGAGCGCAGGTCACTTTGGGTGCTGCCTGGGCGGCTCGGTGTGGGCCTCCGGACCGCGTTCCCCGCTCTGGACAGCGCCGGGACGCAGGGACCCTGGACCTTGTCCCTCTGACCGCGCACCAGTGCGGGTGGGTCGGGGCCGCTTCTGTGGAGAAGGAAGCGCGCACGCGGACCGCGCTCCGGGCTGTCGCACGCAGGCGTCTCGTGCGGGAACAGATGGGCCTTTCACCCGGTCTTTACACCAGCGGCCGCTCACTGCCCCTTCCGTCCCTTCACCGCTGCGGTTTCGCCGAGGAAAGGGGGTTTTGAGCCCAAACACAAGACGCCTTTATGCGTCTCGGGGCCCATGCTGAGGCCCGAGCTGTGCGGCTGCCAAGCGGACAGACAGAAGGTCCGGCGCAGAACACAATGCACCTTCAGTGTGCGCCAGCCCCGCGAAGATCCTGTCCTGCCAGGACAAAAACGCCCTGTGCGACCCTGGGGCGCCGCGGAGCCAGCCCTGAGCCCAGCTCACCCTGAAACAGGAGCACGGTCTCAGGCCGGTGACACGAAGGGGGCTTCCCGGGGTCTGCCTGACTTCCAGTGGGGTGGCAGGAGGACCCCCCCCCCCCCCCCCCCCCCCCCCCGCCAGGACAGAAGGATGGGCTGGGGAGGGTGGTAGTGGACAGGAAGATTCTGGAGAACTGCGCGTGGGTTGGGGGGCCAAGGAGAAGCTGAGTCAGCTTCCCTGCTGCATTATCCTGGGAGCTTGTAGAGGAAGGCGCTGGGGCAGTTGGAGGGGAGGGCGGCCCCTTCCTTTGCCAGCCTGAGCCCAGTTTCCTCTGTGGGACGCAGCCCACCCAGACCCTCAGAGTGGATCTGCACACCCTCCACTTCAGCTCCGTCAGGGACTGGCCGATGGGAAAGGCAGGCTTTCCCCATACCGCATGACGGAACAACAAAATAACGAGTCTGTCTGCAGAGCTGGAGGTGGTTGATAGCAACCCCCCATCCCACTTGGGGACGGAAGAAGTCCTAAATACGGTGCCTGTGACATCAGATCTCATGGGTCCCTGGCAGACCCGGGGCTGCAGACAGACCCTCCCTGGAAGTCAGAGTGATCGAGTTTATATCTGCCAAGGACATTCATCCAAAACAAGATGCTCTTTATTCTTTTTAAAAATCTCCGTTTCTATCATGAGGACAAACTCCTGGGTGCCTGGGTGGTCATTTTGTGGAGTGGTAAACTCTCGATTTCCGCTCAGGTCACGACATCAGGGTCACAAGATAGAGCCCTGAGTCGGGCTGGTGCTCAGTGAGGCGTCTGCTTGAGGTTCTCCGTCTCTCTCTGCTCTTCCACTCGTGCCCTCCCTCCCTAAAATAAGTGAATCTTCAAAAACAAACAAAGAAACAAAAAGGAACCCAGAATACCCATAAATGTCTCTGTGTTTGGTCTCAAGGGATGTCCTTCAAAGAACCTAATCAGGAGCTTGACCACCTTCCCTGTGTCAGGTCTGCCAGGAAAGGCTGAGTCTAGACGGTGTTTATGAAGTCGGTCTGTCTGTCTCTTCCCTTCCTGTTTCAGTTCTTCCCTTTGCTACTGACTGGCTTGCTTTCCAGTATGTGGTTTCGCCTGCTGCTCGAGGGCACATCCTTTCCTACAATTTTGAACAGGAGGAACTGGGTCTTTTCCTGCGTTCCTTGAGCGCTCTGTAGCAGTGGGGTGGCTGAGTGAACAGGGGGCATTCCACGACTGGGATGTTTCAGTTGGCTTTATTGTCACGGGATTGGTTCTTTCTCGGGACGCAGTCACTCTGCTCCCCCTTCCCTCCAAGACTCAGACAGCCCACCACCCAGTGCCACTGCCTGCCCTTGATTGAAAGCAGAGTGGTTTTCCACGACACGTTTCCAGGGACAGAACGTGGGTGAAAGACCGTGGAAGGGTTTTTTTCAGCAAAGACGGTATTATGGTCATTCCCTGGGTGCTATGTTGTCACTGACACCGGGACAAAAGAGTAGAGAAAACATCCATTAAAAGTTTCCAACCTAAGCAGTGGTGTTTAAATGCCTTACGGTCCTGGTAATCAGGAAAGAAAATGTATTGTGTTAGCAACCATCTTAATAAGCTTTCAAAGAAGAATAAAAATGTTGATCAAAACAACAAAAAACAAATGGATAGTGACCCTACGAAACTAAAGAGAATGGAAAAATTGTAAATGCTTTAAAAAAAATCATATGTTCAGATTTGCCCTTTTCTCCAAAGGAAAGAGTTTTATAGAGTTTATGCAAGTATACTTTTTTTTTTTTTTCAGACGTCCTTGTATTTTCCTGATTCAAGATTCCAGTTTTAATCAGTGACATGGGCTCAGGACCTCCCAGACAGGGAGGCTGTGTGTCTGCCCCGTCCTGCCAATGAGAGTTCCGCTGAACAATGTGTTTCTGTGCGGCTAGTACTGGGATGCTTGGGAAGTTTCCCTTCTTGCTATCAACTCGCCTGGCTCCATCAGTGCTTTCTCTTTTAATTTATTTACAATGTATTTATTATGCTGGAATGCGGCATAATTAAGCTGTGGCCTGCTGGGTCCTCCGAGTGTGTGCTACGAGCCCGAGGACAGAGAGGAATAAAAGACGACTCACCATCTCAAAGATTTCCTCATCTAATGGGGCGGGAGTGGGGATTTATACAATTAGATGATTCAATGCACAGTTACACCGCAGAATGCGGAAGTGTGAGGAGAGAAAGAAAATGACAGAGGAGCTATGGCTGAGGGAGGGACTGTCAGCCTCACAGAGGTGGCACTCACCACACGTAAGTGGACGTGTTCAGGACACTTGATCCTGAAAAGCAGAACGTACGGAAGGAACACACAAGAAAAGGAGCTAGAAAGGGCTTGGGAGGGGCTTCTGCACCAGGCAAACACTTCTGACTTCCTCATGCACAAAAAAATTGATTCAGGGACAAACAGAGATCCTCATTACCTTGTGGCGAAACAGTTGCTACAATGTGGCTTGCCATAACCAGGCAGGTGGGAAGGGTGCGTGGTCCCCCAACCCCCCCACCCCGTTGCCCTGGGAAAGGATGGGAAAACACGGCTGCAGGCTGCTTCTTTCTCTCTGAATTTCATCAACGACCACACGGAAGGTAGCAGTTAGGAAAAGCACGGGCCAGCTTGCAATCAGAGTTTTAGAGAGGATACCGACAGCCCCCAGAACTGCAGGTTTGAAAAAGGCATCGGGCTTTCACCCAATCAGAAGTGTGTGCATTACAGTACTGACTTGGGGCAGGGGGAGACCTGAGGCAGTTTTCGTCCCCTTTGTGAAAGCCCCTGAAAGAGTGAAGGTGCACCGACGGGCCCCCAAAAGAGCCCTGATCCCTGTGACCGAGTTTAGGGAGAAGGGCCAGCCGGGATCGGCCAACTTCCCGACGTGGTATAGATACTCTAACTGAAGAGTTTGGGGGTGGCTGTTACACACTAGCAGCTGAGTGACACAGACAATTGAAGCCATTGAATCAAGCTGGCGATTGAAAGGATCAAACACATCTGAGGCATCTGAGATGCTTAGCTCTGGCAGCAAAGAGGAAGATGAGTTACAGGTGTAGGAACCCAGACACAGTCGGCAGGCTACTGGGGCTTCATATGGTGTGTGTCAGTCATCTCGCTCTTCTGTAACAAGGGGCCACAAAGTCGGAGGCTTAGAAGAACACAGATGTGTTCTCCCACATTCTGGAGGGTACAAGGCCAAGGTCAGTCTTATTGGGCTGAAGTCAAGGTTCCATAGGCTGGTTCCTCCTGGACACTACGAGGGGTCCTGTGCCTCATCTTTTCCAGCTGCCAGTATCCACCTTGGGTCAGGACCCTTGCTCCACTTTCAAAGCTCATCCTTCCTACCTCTGCTTTCATGTCACATGGATTTCTCCTCTTCTGTCTTCACATCTCCCTCTGCCTTCCTTGTGTAAAGACCCTTGGGATGACACTGAGGTCACACAGCTATCCAAGATGGTCTCCATCTCAAGACCCACTTCATTCATTAACATCTGTGAAGTCCCTTTTATCATCAGTGTTCCTTTGCTAAGGCTGCTGTGACAACACAGCCCAAACTGGGTGACTTGACCAATGGACATGTATTCTCTGGATGGGAGTGTGACATCCAGGCAGGGCTGGGGCTGGAGGTCTGAGATCCAGGCGGGGCTGAGGCTGGAGGTCTGAGATCCAGGTGGTACCAAGGCCACTTCCTCCTTTGGCCTCTGTCCTTGGCGTGTAGTGCTGTGTTCTCCCCGTGTCCTCACGCAGTCGTCCCTCTGTGTGTCTGTGTCCTCGTCTCTCCTTATAAAGACTCGAGTCGTACTACATTGGGGTCCGTCCCAATGACTTCATTTTACCTTCATCACCCTTTTAAGGACTCCATCTCTGAATAGGGTCCCGTTCTGGGGTCCTGGAGATGAGGGTTTTAACATGTATTTGTGGAGGAGGGGACACAGTTCAGCCCATAATTGGGGGGAAAGGATGGGTTTGACAGGGGTCTTGGCATGTGACATTAGCGATCCGTATCACTGGTGAATGTTGACTGTCTAAACAGCAGCAGAAAATTCAAAAGCAGAGAGAAGGCTTTGTGTCAGTTTGCTTCCTTTTAATGATTTCTGTCTCATTATTAGGATTCTCTGCCGAGACATCGTTTTCCTGGTCTGCTTCCGATCTTCGACCTTGTTTATACACCCCGTTTAAAGTCTGGCAAGGGAGCCTGATGTCTGGGCACAGGGTGCGTGATTCCTCTTATGGAATGTCCAGAATACAGAAATCCATGGAAACGGAAAGGAGATTAGTGGTGTCCGGATGCCGGGGAGGGGGCTGCACAGGGCCTGCTCATGGGGACGTGGTCTCCTTTAGAGGGAAGGAGAATGTGCTAGAACCAGATGCAGGTGGCGACTGTGCACCTTTGGGAGTACAGTTTAAAGTAGTGATTTCTAGGGGCACCTGGGTGGCTCAGTGGGTTGAGTGTCCGCCTTCAGCCCAGGTCATGATGCCAGGGTCCTGGGATCGAACTCCACGTCGGGCTCCCTGCTCAACAAGGGTCTTGCTACTCCCTCTCCGCCTCCCCGTGCTTGTTCTCTCTCTTTCTGTCAAATAAACAAAATGTTTTTTTTAAAGTAGTTATTTTTATGTTATGTGAATTTCACCCCAAATTTTTTTTTTTTGAAGGAAGCACATAGGTAGAGAATAAAAGAGAGGAGGTCAGGAGAGAAACCTGGGTGAGGAGTGGCAAGGCAAGATGTGATGGAACCAGAAAAGAGTGTTGGAAGGAAGAGGGATAAGGCCTCCTTGAGGAACGGCGTGTGGTCTGGGAGAGGGCCCTCCTCGGGCTGCACACCGTCTCCCATCGCAGTAGCAGTGCTCGAGGACCGTTCTCTGCTTCTGCGTTCTCCGTGACTCTGCAAAGTTTTCAGGTTTCTGGGCAACTCTCGTGGCTGACAGCACTCGATGGTCTGCTCATCATTCCTCTTATAATTTTTACAACGGTCTGGGTGTGTGAGTCTGATTAATCAGCCTTGTCTGAAGGATGAAGCCACCAGCTCTTTGGGGACGTGGGCAGGCGGGGGATTTGCATCAAGATCATGTAAGTGAAAACCAGGCGGACATGGTCAAACGCCTCTGAAAAGTGAAACCCTGTTCTTATGTAGAGAACTCTTCCCTCCCTTCTAGGTGTGGACGAATGTTCAGTAGCTAACCACAAAGTTATGTCCACATCCTGACCTCCAGCCCTGGGAAGGGGACCTTGATTGGAAGTAGGTTTTGCAGATGTGATGAAGGGAAGGATCTGAGATGAGCTCGTCCTGGATCAGGGTGGTCCTAAATTCAATGACAGGTGTCCTTGTAAGAGACAGAAGAGGAGACACAGACACAGAGGAGAAGCCACATGAGGATGGAAGCAGAGATGGGAGGGACGTGGCCACAAGCCCAGAGATGCCTGGAGCCTCAGAAGCTGGAAGATGCAGGAAGGACCCTTCTCTGGAGACTTAGGAGGGAGCACAGCCCTGCCTCTCTTGGATCTCAGTGGCCCTGTCCCGCCTGGATCTCAGACTCCCATCTCCAGAGCTGGGGGAGGATGCATTCCTCTGGTTTTTTGTGCCCGGTTTGTGGGAATTTGTTACAGATGCCCCAGGAAGTAACAGCCTGGGTACTTGTTAAAATGGGAAGATTCAACTGAAATAAGGCTGGGAATCTGCTTTCATCCAGCTAGTAGAAGCAGCCCTCGAGGAGGCTCTGAGGAACTCTGTGTGATGAGTACAGTCTGTCTGTTTTGTGTATTTTAAACATTGGGGGAAAGTCAAAGCAGATGAATCTTTCTCCTGAAGAAAGCCAGGGTGCCTGGTATCTAGTCTCAGGAGACACCATGTTTTTTCACAGTAGTGGTGGTAGATCTATGG
This sequence comes from Enhydra lutris kenyoni, assembly GCF_002288905.1. Taxonomy (NCBI): domain Eukaryota; kingdom Metazoa; phylum Chordata; class Mammalia; order Carnivora; family Mustelidae; genus Enhydra; species Enhydra lutris. The sequence continues at coordinate 13,829,224 of NW_019154136.1, read as the reverse complement.
TCTGTAAATTTCTACTTTTCCGTGACTGGAAAAGTATTTTTTCCATGGCCCAGTGAATGAGTATTTGTGTTGGGGCAGAAGTGGAGACACAGACTGGCCGCAACCCCTCCTTAAGGCTCAAATGTTTAAGATGCTAATTGCGACAGGCACGGCGAGGAGCTCCTGCAAACCCCAAGTGGCTCAGGATTGTCCTGCTGTGTTATCCGGGTCCCCGGGGTCCACAAGGGACCTGTGAGCTCCCTGAGGGGAGCTATCCTCTGGTCTCTCAGCACAAGGTCTCCTGGAGATGCTTTGCCTTCTCTTTAACTCACCAAGACTGCATCCGGATTCTTCAGCGGAAAACCAGAGACCTGGGCAAATACCTCTTTGTCCTGTACGCCGGTTGCCAGCACTTGTTTGGAGAAATAGAAGTTAAGTCGAAAAATGCCCCTTTTCCATTTTCATCTCTGATCGAATTCTCTCCTGACCCCCCGGTTCCCCACGGCTGTGTTTCAGGGTTTGATGATAAGGAAAAGAATTTTGTATTTGGATAATAAAATTTCCTTACTTGCCTTCAGCAACCTTCAACTCAATTTCCTGTCCCTGGAGACAGTGTATATTATAGAATAGAATCAAATTCCTTATTCGTAGGGAAAAAGTTCCAATTTAATCTGAATATTCAGCACCTTGCACTGGTCAGGGTGATGGATGGCGTATGGAAATGATTCTGGTTCAGGTAATCAAATGGCAGAATGCACTCCGGTATTGAAAGGAATAATGAAGTCTGTTCAATATTCTATACAGCGCGGGAAGGCTCGTCGCACTGTGGAGACCTTGCGTTCTCTTATTACCTTACCGATAGCAGCTCCATCGCAAAAGTAAGTAATAAATAAATAAATAAGGGGTGGCCACAAATGAAGAATTAATGTCCGTGAGAGCATGTAAAATGGAACAGCTGTGCGGGGTGAAGGCGGCGGCCGAGGCCAGTCTCTACCGACAGATACAGATCGTGGAGAGAAGCGGGTCCCATTGCAAAAAATAAGGGGAAGCTTCCGGATCGTCCCAGAGACGTGTTTCCTGATGAGGACCTAGGGAAGGGGGGAGATTGATCCTTCGGGGGTGAGGGCAGCGTCAGAAGCACCTCGTTGTCCATAAATCCTGCCGCATGTTGGCAATCTGGGTCCCCTGGGGAGGTGATGCCTCGGGGAGGCCCAGGCAGGACTCAGGGGCTGGGGCGTGACACGGTGTCGGGGTCAAGAGTCAGAAGCAGAAAATGACGAGATCGGGGCCTGGCATGGGCCGAGCCGGGGTCCGGGCTGCCGGGCTTGTGTAAGCGTTTGGGAGATGCTGGGGAGGAGCACAGAGAGCCGCGGTGTCCACGTTGCCTCCCCCGGACTCCGTCTGTTTGGGCGCCGTTAGTGACTGATCGTCACCATCCTCATTGCTCGTTAGATGAGATGCGTTTTCCCGTGGGCGTCTTGTCTTCACACCGTGGGCGCTGGGCGCGAAGCCCGTTTACTCCGTGCTGGACGAGCTGGTGGCGTGTGAGGAGGAAAACAAAAGCACAGGTGAGCCCCGGGCAGGGACGCCTGGCTGGCTGCTGTTTCCCTTCCGGTGTTTCCGGTGTTTCCGGAAGGAAGACCTCTTGCCCGTGAAAGTTCCATGCGCACGTGTGAGCTCTCCAGAGTCCCACGCCCACACACATCCACACGGGGGCCAGCTCCTTCCTTGTGTGCACTGTGCGGCTGACAGACCGTTGCGCGTCCTCACACAGCTGGGACCGTCAGCGCAGAGCTGATCTACAGGCCAGGGGGACCTCTGTGACCTCACCATCTCCCGAGTGACCTCTGCGACCTCGCCATCTCCCGGGTGACCTCTGGGACCTCGCCATCTCCCGGGTGACCTCTGGGACCTCACCATCTCCCGGGTGACCTCTGGGACCTCGCCATCTCCCGGGTGACCTCTGTGATGTCACCACCCTCATCTGCTCACAGACAGGACCTCACAGTGACCTGGACATGACCTCGCCATCTCCCAGGTGACCTCTGTGACCTCACCACCCTCATTAGCTCACCAGCGTGCCCTCACAGTGACCTGGGCATGGCTAGGTCCTGGGTGACATCTGTGACCTCACCATCTCCTGGGTGACCTCCAAGACTTTATCACCTTCGTCGGCTCACAGACATGACCTCACGATGAGCCAGATATGGATCATGTCCTCAGGTGACCCCGGTGACCTTCCCATCCCTGGGTGACCTCTGTCACTCCACCACCCCTGGTCTGCTCGTAGATGTGACCTCTTGGTAACCTGGACAGGGACGTGGCCCTAGGTGACCTCTGCGACCTCACCACTCTCGTCTCACACATGTGACCCCACAGTCACCTGGACGCAGACCCTGTCGTCCAATGATCTTTGTGACCTCAAGCTGCGTGCATTTTTTCTTCCTGCCACTGCTTTGCTGGCCCTTCCTCACCTGGGCAGGGATAGGAGCCCAGGTCACCAAGTAGCCCTGGCCGGCCACACTTTCCTCCGGGGCTCGACAGAAGGGGCAGTCAAAAAGGGAGCAGGGCTATGGTGGCTTTGCTGGGACCCCAACTCCTGCTGGCCTCATTCCTGGGGCTCCAGGTCACCTCCCAATGGGCCAGCCTCAGTGTGCCAGGTCTGTCCCTTCCGTGGCTCCCCGAGCGACTCACAGCCCTTTGGCAAATCTCCTCTTCTGCCGTTCCGCTCAGAATACTGTGTTATTGCACAGAACTCTTCAGGTGTCAAATTTTTATTTACAATTTTTTTACTTAGGGGCACCTGCATGGCTCAGTCTGTTAAGCGTCTGCCTTCGGCTCAGGTCATGGTCCCAGGGTCCTGGATGGGGCCCTGCATCGGGCTCCCTGCTTAGCGGGGAGTCTGCTTCTCCCTCTACCCCGCCCCCTGCTTGTGCTCCCTCCCTCACTTGGTCTTTCTCTCTCAAATAAATAAATAAAATCTTTCAAAAATTTTAAAATTTGGTAAAATTAACGTAACCTAAAATTAACTATTTCAAAGTGAAAAATCCAGTGGCATTTAATACATTCACAATATTGTCCAGCCATCCCCTTTATCTGGTTCCAAAACACTTCCATCTCCACAAAAGAAGACCCCACCCCCGTTAGCGGTCACTCCCTGTCCCCTCCCCCAGCCCCTGGAAACCAGGAGTCTGTTTCCTGTCTATGGATTTGCCTGTCCCGTATGTTTCATATAAACAGAGTGACATGCAACTTGTCCTCGTGTGTCTGCTTCTCTTATGGACCACCATGTCCTTCCTCAAGGTCTGTCTGTGGGATAGCAGGTGTCAGACCGCTGTTCCTTTCTAGGGCTGAGTCGTATTCCCTTGTGTGGATGGACCAGATTTATCTGTTTATCTGTGTGTGCACACTTGGGCTATTTCTGCTTGTGCCTGTTACGGATCATGCTGCTACAAAGTGCTTCCTGGTTAAGGGAAGAGTTCATCCTGCTGTGTCAGGACTTTCTACCTGGTGACCAGAGCTCTGTGTCACCCATTCTGGGCCTCAGTTTCCTCCTTGTTGACATCATCAAAGCCCTCACCTTACAGGTTCTGTTGAACGTTTGGTGACCTGACATGGAAAAGCTCTTAGAACCATTGTTCAACCTCAGAATAGGATAAGATTTTATTTGGGAATAGGGTCTTTGCAGATGTGACCAAGGGCAGGATCTGAGGCAGAGAGGAGAGAGACACCCACAGAGGAGAAGTCACATGAAGACAGAAGCGGAGATGGGAGGGACGTGGTCACAAGTCCAGGGATACCTGGAGCCCCAGAAGCTGGAAGAGGCAGGAAGGACCCTCCTTTGGACCTCCAGGAGGGAGCACAGCCCTGCCCCGCCTGGAACTCAGCATCCCTGCCCCGCCTGGATCTCGGTGGCCCTGCCCTGCCTGGATCTCAGTCTCTGGTCTCCAGGGCTGGGGGAGGATGCATTTCTGTGGTTTTCAGCCCCCGGTTTGGGGTCATTTGTTGTGGTCACCTCAGGAGGCTCACACAGCACACAGCACCCATCTCCACTGTGGCCACGGAGCCTAGAGATCTACAGTGAGCCCTCACTTGCTGTCACCAAGACCCCTTCCAGCCTTGGAAGATGAGAGACACTCCCTCTGTGACCTCTGCAGGGTCATCTGGTGCAGCCTTTAAGTCAGTGTCTTTAAGTAATGAGGTAAAAAACTCTTTTATTTGATTACGTTGCATGGAGCAAAAAAAAAAAAAAAATTGAGGAGCAAACACGAAATTGACGTTGGGTCGCCTGCATGGGTGGAGGAGATCTAGGGCAGACCCCGCCTGGGGATGGCTGACTCCCATGCAAGTATCTTTATTTTAATTTAATGAACACATTGTATCCCTTTCCGTGTTACGTTAGACTCTGTTGGGAAGCAAGTTTGTGCTACCGTGCTGAGAGCCGAATGGATGACCTCCACGTCCGGCAGCTCGGGATCGTCACTCTGTCAGACTCTTACGGAAACAGCCCCAAAGCAAGCCCAGGCCTCCGCTGCTATCAGACCCGTCCTCAGGAAACATCGAAAGCCTCAAAACGCCCGAGAACGGAGGCTGGCGGGTTCGGTGAGTCCTGTTGACTCAAGACAGTCTGCGACGGAAGACAAGCAGACCCCGGGAAAATGCGTTTGTGCAGACGGAGGGGAGAGCGACACGGCAACCCAGCGAGCATCCTGTCCGAACAGCCTCTGGGGAAGGCCGGGAGGTCATACGCCCAAGGAAAATCGTTTCTGTGAAGGTGGTAGACGTAGTAAGTGATTTAAGAAATACTTTCTCTGTCTCCTGAATTTCCCATAGTGACACGTGGGTGAGCTAAAAATAAACATGTGTTAAAATTGTTTTGGACAACGTTAGGCTATAAATAAGTTTAGGAAAGAGCCGGAGAGAAGCAACCTCACACTCTTCCCAGCAATGTGCCCGTGAGGAGAGAGCACGCAGATTTCTCTTTCGGGGGGAAACGATTGTTTTCTGGGTCCATCGTTTAACTCCAACGTCAGACGCAGGACTCTCTGCTCTGGTATACATTTTGCCCCTGAACGTCTTCAGTGTGGCAGAAAGCCTTGGGCTCTTGGCCCGATGCGGTCTTCTGTTTCTGCCGGCATAAACGCAGGTCTGTCAGCACTCAGGGCGGCAGACGCCGGTTTTTCCCGCTGAAGACCTACATTTGACTCCGAGCGTGGAAGGCACATTTTTCTTAATGACATGAGGCTCTATTTCGGAGAGCCAAAGCTCGTGATTTTGATCATTTATTATTTTTTTTAAAGGGTTGTAAAAGACATAGGTACTCTGTGTGGTGAGAACTTGGAAAATGCAGCCCCAGTATTAAGAGAACAAAAACCTCTCATTTTCCAGCCTCGCACCCCACCCCGCAGAGAAGACAGTGAGCGTGGGCATCTCTTTTCCAGATGTGCATAATCACGACAAAGGACTGATTCATGCACACGGAGGGGGGAGAAATGGGGTGCTCTGTTCTAGGGAAGGAGGGGGCTATGCGGTGGCCCTGAAGCCGAGAAGGACTTCGTTCGACACGACTTGGGGACTCCTCTCAGTTGCGTGCTCCAGAGTGGTCTGCAGTTATAAGGAATTAGCCCCAAAAATGGGACTGAGGGTCCCACCCACAGAGAGCAACCAGGGAGCGGGTCCTGAGGCAGGAGTGAGCTCTGCATGTCCAGGCAGAACCAAGGCTCTGGACGGGAGCCTATGGGCTGAGATAACGTGCTGCTGGGTGAGCTGTGTAGTGATGGGACGGGGAGCCATGGGGAGATGCATGGGACACCATCCAAGTTGCTGTTAAGAGAGAACAACAAATAGTCTGGCAGTTTCTCAAGGGTTCAACATGGTGTCGGCCTGTGACCCAGCAATGCTGGTGGTAGGTATGGCAGGACTGAAATGTGATGTATGTACTGGTCACTGGTGGGGGTCACTTGACTGTGTGTGTGTGTGTGAGAGAGAGAGAGACAGAGACAGAGACAGAGACAGACAGAGAGAATTTCTAAATGTTCTACTACTGAGGCAGGAATCATGGCAAGGTAAACAGGCATAATGGGTTCAATGGGGGCTCCCCAGGAGACTAACTTCCTAACTTCCAGAACATGGAATGAGAGGGACACAATCACCAGCCCAGGGACGCCTGGAGCCCCAGAAGCTGGAAGAGGAATAAAGGACCCTTCCCTGGAGCCTCAGGAGGGAGCACAGCCCTGTCCTGCCTGGATCTCAGCATCCCTGCCCCGCCTGGATCTCAGACGTCTGATCTTGGAGCTGGGAGAGGATGAATGCCCGTGGTTTTAGGCCCCCAGCCTGTGGCCAGCTGTCACACGGCCACGGAACACTCATACACTGGAAGGACTTTGGGAAGGGAACACGGCACAGAGGCCTGACCGCCGTGTGCAAGAGGTCTAGGGCGATGGTCTTAAGGAGCCCCGTGGGGCGTTTTGGGACACACTGGTCAGACTGTGCCACCCCAAACACCACAGTCCTTTGCTGCTGCTGATCCTCAGGCTCCAGAGGACGTCTCCACTCTGCTGGCCCCAGCCACCTGCTGTGCCCCCTCAGCAGCCACGGTGGAAAGAACGCCCTTGCGGAGGACAGCTGAGGGAAGTCTTGTCTTGGCAGGACATAACTCAGGTTATTTTAAGGGCCCTTGTTCATGCCCTGGAGGTTATGTACCAGCACATTCCAGGAAATCACAGCCACGCACGGCATTAAAGCCGCATTACTGTCTAGCTGCAGAATCCGAAGTATGGAGTTCACCCCCGTCCTCGGTGTCGAAGCACCGGCAGGCACTTCCATGACAGAAACGTACCCTTTCATGAGCCTTTCTTGGCGTCCCAGGGACACGGCGTTCTTCTGGGCTCGAGCAGACGCTGTGCTGGGTCTGCACTGCGTGTGCTGTGCCGGGCCTCCAACCCAGATGGGACGAGGTGGTGTTAGGTGCTGGGAGGAGGGGACGTGCTCCATCTCCTGGCATGCTCTCCTGGGGACACGATGGATGACCGCCCAGAGTAGGCGGCCCCTCTGAGATTCACGGACAGCCAAAGCCTTCCCCAGGGGTCAGAGAACATTCCACAACCACCAGCGATGAGCCTGGCTCAGGAAGCATCTGGCCCCCACAACTGTAAACTTTACTGTCGAACTGTTGTTTTCTAAGGGCCGAGAGTGTGGCAGAGTCAGAACTGGGTTACATGAAAGAAGTGGGTTGTTAACTTCAGTATCCATTCTGACCCAGTTTAGACCCAAACCTGATCGCGTTGTCCAAGACAATGCAAGTTCTTTCTCTGAGAACACATAGGGACAGGGGGTCCTTGGATCTTTGAGCAGTAGTACACGTATTGAGCTCGACTTTCCTTCTAGACAGAGGGACAAAAGAGATGTATATAGGTAGATAGATATGTAGCTGTATACATATGTATGTGGATGGATAGATGATAGATAGATAGGTACATAGTTGGAAGGACATACGGATGGATAGATGGATAGATGGATGGATGGATGGATGGAAGACAGGTACATAGATAATAGGTGGATGGATGGATGGATGAATGGACAGATAGGTAGATAGATAGTTGGAAGGATACAAGGACGGATGGAGGGATGGATGGATGGATGGATGGATGGATGCATACATAACAAATAGATTGAAAGTACATGTGTTTCCTTTACAATAAATACAAGTACACCACTAATGATAAAATACAGTGTGTTCTATTATATATAATTTCATTTCTTTTGTTTGCATTACTTTTATAACCCATGAGTTGTCAAGATGGCTTTGAAGTTTCCCAAATGGATTTCAACCCCACACCTGCACCATGAAGTGAATTCTTCACAGCTTCCTGCCACTGAACGTCCCCAGGGAGGCTGTTGGGGGGGTCCTTCCGGCAGGTGCTGTCCCTCCCATGGGGGGTTGGGCTGTGTCTGCCCGGTTGGCAATTTCTTGAGCCTGGAGGGACACAGGTTCAGAAGCAGTCCCCACCATTGTGGCCTCGCCCTTGAATCTGTAGATTTTATTTTATTTTTAAGTTTTCATTTATTTATGTAAGAGAGAGAGAGAGCGCACGCATATGCACGTATGGGGTGGAGGGACAGAGGGAGAGGGAGAAGCAGACTCCCTGCCGAGCACGCAGCCTGATATGATGCAGGGGCCCTCGACGCAATGTGGGGCTCATTGTGGGGATTGATGCCAGGACCTCAGGATCACGGCTTGAGCCGAAGGCAGACCCCTCACCCACTGAGCCACTCAGGTGCTCCTTGGATCTGTAGATTTTGGGTGCTAGCTGTGCCGTATCTCTCTGTGTTGCTGTGGTGGGGAAGGTTGTTGCCGGAAGGTCCTGTGACAGGGGCCAGGCGTCCTCAGCAGACGAGCCTCCCTGAAGGCGCCACCTGTACAACCCCAGGAACTGCCCCCATGCTGTGAGGCTACATAAGGCTCCCGGGAAGCCAGCTCTCCATCTGGGGGATTCTGCTCCCAACCCACCTGTTTTTGAAGCTGACCCCCTTCCGTCCGATGCAGAGGGGTCCCTGCGCTCACACATCCCGCAGGCTGTAGATGGCCCCAGTCTTGTATGCTGTCAGTATATGGGGAAGCCTGTGCCTCCCACCTTGGGGCAGCGGGTACAGGCACATGTGTTTGGATAGGTATGGCGCCGTGTGGAAGATGCCACAACCGAGCCATAAGCCAGATGCCACGGCAGCTCAGAGCTCCTCGCCTGGGGGGCCATGGGTGTGCAAACGTGTGAGCACAACACAGGCAAGGGCACAAAGGCTGAACGGAAGCCAGCAGAGCTCTGAGGAGGGCCCCCTCAACAGAGGCTGAGAGCCAAGAGGACCATCAAGCTGCACTTCTAGCACTCGAGCAAAGACCGTGGTGAGGAAACACTCTGAGAACCACAGTGACAAGCAGCACAAAGAACAGCGTTTCGGTTTTGTTGCTGGTTTGAAAAGGGGAACATCGCCGTGAGTCCTCAGGAGGCACGGTCCCACGTGGAGGCATCCACGGGACACGGAGTCCCACATGTGGTCCCGGTGGACGCTGCGGGGCACATTCACCTTGTGCGTCTTGTCCCAGCAGCTGTGCGGATCAAGGCGGCGACGAGATGCCACCAAGCCCGTGTCTCCTGGACGCCTTGCACCTCTGACAGTTTATTTCCGGCCACAGCACGAGTGAACTGGATCTCAGCACTCTAAAAACATCCCATGTGAAGCCTGCAGCCCACATTTGTCGGGCATACCACGGCGCCTGCCAGTGGACAGCGGGCGTACTCAGTGGCTCTATTTCTGGCGAGCAGGTGGGGGAAGGATGAGACTCGATGGCTGTGCACGTGTGGGTGGCAAGACTCGGAAATTCCTTCACTGGTTGACATTTTTGTGTTCCAGACTCCGTGCACTCAGCTGAGGAGAGAGTGCGTGAAACCTGGGAGGCCACGGTCTGGACCCAGGGTGATATTATACCACGCGGGGCTGACTTTCGGCAGACCTTACTCCTTTTCTCGTGGCACAAGGTTACGGTTCCCCTCCTGATTGCACGGTGCTTGCATGACTTTGCACTGTGCTGGAGGCGGTCGGTTCCTACACTTTTCCAAGCACACCAACTCATGCGGAGGAGAGGGGACGCGCTTGATGTTCAATCAATCCCGTGGCATCTGATGCAACATTCAGAGTTAAGGACCCCACTCTTCTCTGTCCAGCACCCTCTTGTTTCTGCAGGAACTCAGGATCCAGAATTACTAACTCAGGGTGGCTTCTGATGGCCAACAGTCCCCCAAAAGATCCTCCTTCCTTGGGTCAGGCTCGTCATCCCAGCCCTGCCCATGGTCCTTTCAGAATTCAGGAGATGTTCAGGGACTTACCATCTGGTGTGGACCCCGAGGAAAGTGAATTCAGGCAAAAACTCCTTAACAGCTCACCCAGCAAGGATGGGGGAAGCAGACAGCGTGTTTTCTGTTCTCTCTTTTCCTGCAGAAGTGTGTATTTCTGTGAACATGAGATCGTGAGGAAATCTCCACCTTTCCTCCTTCCTTCCGTGTTGAGTCAGCTCCCCCGGGGAGCTGGTCTCCCGATTCGCAGAGAGACTGGTTTGTTTAACAGAAGCATGTGTGAACAGGATTCCTTGTCCTAAAGGAGTAAAATGATGGTCCCATGGGAAGCCATGGTCTGGGGGCATTTCGACACTCCTGTGGAGCACGTGTTATGTATCAGGTCCTGGGGACATGGAAGCCTGTGAGATGTACCTTGGAGAAGCTCGCAGTTTGGAGGAAACAGGTGAAAAGTTGGACATTATGCTTGAGGACTGTCAGCAGTGTGGGGGAAGGGGAGGGGCAGGGCACAGAGGAGGGGGTGGAATGAGAAAGTGGGAGCCCATCCCAGACGGAAGAAACAGCCCATGAAAAGGGATGACACAGGAACTGAAAGAAGGGTCCAGTTCACATGTGTTGTGGGCTGAACTGTGCCCCAAATCCACATGTTGGTGTCCTAGCCCTCAGGAACTCAGCGTGTGACCGTGTTTGGAAATGCAGTCTTTACAGAAGTAATTAACGTACAAAGGAGGTCATGCAGGTGGGTTCTTTTTTTTTTTTTAGATTTTTATTTATTTATTTGACACAGAGAGAGATCACAAGTAGGCAGAGAGGCAGGCAGAGAGAGAGAGGGAAGCAGGCTCCCCGCCGAGCAGAGAGCCCGATGCAGGACTTGATCCCAGGATCCTGAGATCGTGACCTGAGCCGAAGGCATAGGCCCAACCCACTGAGCCACCCAGGTGCCCAGGTGGGTTCTGATCCAGTGTTTCCAGTGTCTGTGTAAGAAGGGGACATTTGGACATGGACATGGACACGGAGGAAGCCACATAAAAACAGAGACAGAATGAGGGGGATGCATCCAGAAGCCAAGGGACTCCAAGAATCATGGGCAGCTCCATAAGCTGGGACAGTATCAGCTTTTCCCTCAGAGACCCCAGGAGGACCCAACTCTGCCCTGCCTAGATCTCAGACATCTGGTCTCCAGGATGGGAGAGGATGGATTCCTGTTGGGTTAGGACCCTCCTCTCCATTGGACTCACTGGTTACAGTGGCCTCAGGACACACGTACAGAGCTGCGGAGGGCAGGGACGCTTCGAAGGCAGTTGTGGGTACAGCAATAAAAGGAGCAGGCAGGACCCTAATGGCCAGTGACACCCCAAATATTAGGAATGCTCTAAGGAACTTCTGGAAAATCCACCATAACCAGGGAGGGTGCAGGCCCTTGGTCTTTCCCATGCACCTGGCATGTGAGTCTCACTTTTCTGACAGATGTTTGCATGCTCTTGCTGCTTTCCACCAACTTCAGAGAAAGGATTGAAGATGGGAGGAAGATCTTCCCCTGACCATTTCATTTTGCTAGGTTGGTTTTAAAGCCATGGTCTTAGTCTGCCCAGGGCTGCTCTCACAGAATACCACAGACGGGGTGCCTAAAATGACATTTACTTTTCTCGATTGGGAGCCTACAATCTGAGATCCAGGTGTGGGACATTTTGGGGACATCCTGGCTTGAGGATGGCTGCCTTCCCCCTGTCCTGTGGTGGAGAACAAGAGAAAGGCATGGTATGTGTGTGGGACTCTCATAAGGACGTTAATCTCATCATGAGGACAGTACCCTCATGACTTCATCTCAACCTAACCACCTCCTGAAAGGCCCTTCCTCCAAGTCCTGTCCCACTGGGGGTCAGGGCTGCAACGTGTGAATGTGGGGCAGGGGCACACGCATTTGATCCATTGATAGCCAGGCTGGGGAAAGTTTTAAAGAGATCTAAATAATAAGGAAAGTAGTATACATATTTACCCATGTAGTTATCTTCTCTGATAGTCTCACTTTCTTTTTCTTTTTTTTTTTAAGATTTTATTTATTTGACAGATAAAGATCACAAGTAGGCAGAGAGGCAGGCAGAGACAGAGAGAGGAGGAACAGGCTCCCTGCTGAGCAGAGAGCCTGATGCAGGACTCGATCCCAGAACCCTGAGATCATGACCCGAGCCAAAGGCAGAGGCTTAACCCACTGAGCCACCCAGGTGCCCCAATAGTCTCACTTTCTTGGACTGGATCCCTGTTTCCATCTGATACTATTTTCCATGAACATTTCTGTCTTGCCAAATGAAACATTGTTAACATTCTGTACAACAGAAATGTTAGTGATACATTGTCTCAGCTGTCAAAAGCCTGGAAACATGTGGTTTTCATGAGAGGTACTATAGCTGGGTATAGAATTCCAGGCTGAGAGTTTTCTTTCTTCCAGAACTTAAAAGATGTCCCCCCACTACCTTCTTATCTGTGTTGTTTCGATGAGCAATCTGCTTTCAACATCATCTTGTTTCTAGGTATGCACCAAGTCTCCCCCCCTCCCTTGGCTCCTTTTAATATTTTTCTCTTCACACTGGTTTTGAGCAGTTTGATTACAATGTACGTTTTCTTCATATCTCTTGTGCTTGGAGTTTGTCAGGATTCTTGGATTTGGGGTTTAACATTTTCTTCAAATTTGGGAATTCTTCAGCCAGTATATTTTCCAAATGTTTTTCCTCTCTCCCTCTTCCCCAATTCTACCTCTCTCCCAGCCTGCTCTGTTCATTTACACCATTTTTACACTTTCTGTGTTTCATCTGAGATAGTTTTTACTGGTACATCTTCAAGTTCGTTAATCTCACCCGCTGTTAATCCCATATGGTGTGTTTCCTCTCAGACATTGTTATTTACATCTGCGAAAGTTTGATTTCATTATTTTTATAGGCTCCCATCTCTAATTTTTGAACATGTTGCATACAGTTATAACTGTTTTAATGTCTCTGCAGATTCTACCCTAAGTCACAGCTTGGGGTTGTTTTCAGTGACTAGATTTGTCTTCTTGTAGAAGTCATATTTTTTGGTTGGATAATTTTTCACTGGATTCCAGACATTATGGATTTTATTTTGGATGCTGCTGGATATTTTTTTGCATTCCTGTAAGTATTATAGAGGTCTGCTATGAAGTACACTTAGAAATGGTTTGATTCCTTTGGGTCTTGCTTTTAAGATTTGCTAGGTGGAACCAAAATGGTGTTTTATCTACAGCTAGTGATTCTCCAACACCAAGACAAAGTCTTGCTGGCTATCTTACCCGCCCTGTGCCTTGTGGGTTACGTTTTCTAGTCTGGCTAGAAAGGGAACATACAAGGTGACCAGCCCAGGGTGAGCACCCAGCCCCATTCCTCCAGATCCTGGATCCTTTCAGATGATTTTTACCTCATTCTTGGCTAGGTCAGCACCCTGTTGTGCTCATCAAATTTAAATAAAGACAAAAGGGGACCCTCCGTGCATTTCTGGATTCTCTCTGCGCAGCCATCTCCTCTCAGGATCTCACCTTCTTGGTCTCCCCTAGTCTCAGCACTGGGTCTTCAACTTAGGGGGTCTGCAGGGCTCCACCTGGGTCTCCTGTGTCCGGAAACTCTCTCCAGGTAGTGACCTTGAGTAATCAGGAACCCATCTCCCTGTTTCCTGTCCCTTGGGGATCACTGCTCTATTGGCTGATGACCAATGTCTTGAAAACTATGATTTCGTATGTTTTGTGCATTTCTGGGCTTGTTTCATGTGGTAGAGTGAATCTGGTCCCTGTTACTCCATTGTGGTTGGAAGCAGAATTCTTGGGGAAAGATTTATAGGTAAAGATGTTGAAGTTATGACAACAAATAAGGTGTTGCTGACTCCCTAGAGTTAATGTGTCCTTTGGAGCACCACCCCAACCCCTGTTGGAATGCACCCCCTGAGGAAGGGGGACCTAGTTTTGCCCACTGCCGAGACCCAGCCCCAAGGACAGTGCCTGGCACAGGGTAGGTTTCTATTAAATATGTGTTTGATCAGGAAATGAATCAATGAGGTGGAGTGTTCTGCAGAGAATGCTAATGGGTGGTCTGATGTGGAGTTTCTCCTGGATGTAGGAGAGCCCCCTCCCCATTTTAGAATTCCACGGGAAAGCAGCATGCATGGAAGCTACCGGGGTGGGGGCAGGGTGATTTTCGTTACTGAGATCCAGTACTCCCTAATCCCCCCTTGTCATTCGTTCACGCTACAACAATTTGAAATAGAGGCGACTTGGAAAAAGAGATGTTTGTTCATACATTCAGATGAGGTGTTCTTTCTATCATCTCCCCACTGGTGGGGTATTAAAAAATCCTCCTAGTGGTGCCTGGGTGGCTCAGTCATTAAGTGTCTGCCTTTGGCTCAGGTCATGATTCCGGAGTCCTGGGATCGAGCCCCGTGTCAGGCTCCCTGCTTGGCAGGAAGCCTGCTTCTCCCTCTCCCACTCCCCCTGCTTGTGCTCCCTCTCTCACTGACTGTCTCTCTGTCAAATAAATAAATAAAATCTTTTAAAAAATCCTCCTAGTACATGGCATAGTTAGCAGCATTCTGGAACATTCTGGAGAGACACGGGGCTGCCAGAACCGAGACCCTGCCGTCTTTGGGGCTGTGAAGGGTGAGCCATCTCCCAGCAGTTGCAGCACCCAGTGTCGTCCTCGTTGGGGTCCTATCACCTCAGAGTCTCATTGCTCTGTACTGACGTCTGCCCGCACCCCGGTTGAGGGACACGATATTTGTGTAGAGGTGTGCATGGTTGCATGTGGCATTATGCGTATTTGTGTGCGTGTGTGACCGTGATGATGTGTGGGAGTGTGTGACTGTGTGTGATTGTGTGTGTGCAAGTGTGTGATTGTGTGTGTGTGTGTCTGTGGGTGGTGGGGAGGGGCACTGGCTGACGAGGTGACCCTCGGGAGCAAGTTCACTTCCTGCCTCACTTCTCTTCCTGTCATGCCCATTAGAGGGCATGAAGGGCAAGTGTCCACAGAGGGCAGTCGGGGACGGGGCAGCGTGGTTTTCTGTATGTGGCAGGTACCTCATTGGGATGAACGTGGGTTCCTGTAGGTGGGGCTCCTTGTAGTTGGGGTGCGTGCAGTGGAGCTGAGATCCGAGGCTGGGCGCGATGGCCAGCAGGCAGCAGAGGGATGTTGTCCGGTTGTATGTCCCAAGCTCCCACTCACCTTGCCTTATAACAGCCCCACACATGGCAGGCAGAGACCCGGCTGGGGAAGCTGGGGCATCGGCCATCAGGCGTCATTGCTGCCGTAACGTCTGGTGTTTTGGGCACTCCTGAGTGCTCCCCACAGTGCCGGCACTCTTGTGGGCACAGGTGCACTTGGCCCCACTAAACACATACAAGATCAGCATCCCCCGAGTTGGGGTGTTAGGGCACAGACTGGACAGGCTGCCTTGCAGGCTGCCAGCTCAGGTATCGAATCCCAGTTGTTAAAACTGCTTGTTATCGCCTGTGTGTTGGGAATAGAAATGGTCCTAAATCGTAGTGGTGCGGTTTCCCTGCAGAGAGGACACGTTTTTTTGGACGATGCAGGATCCCGACATCCAGCACCTGCATCACTCCGTGTCCTTTCTCCCATTTCCCTCGTGGAGAGTCCACGGTGGTGAAGTTAAGTGACCTCCGAGAGGAACTTGAGTGGTCCCAGCCCTGCACGTCTACACGAGGCAATACGGACACGCAGGAGGCTGGTGCAGAATGCTGACTGTTCTCCGAAGAAAAATGACCCCAGATCCACGACAGCTGTTTCATTACATCTCAGAACGACGTGGACTTATTTAATAAATAGAAGAATTTTTTAATCAAGTCATGAGACAGGATGTATAAACTTTATTATTGATTACACGTTGGTAAAAGCTTTCTCAATAAAGCACACTTGCTCCCCTCTGTCAGGTTTCTATTAGGGCAATTTAATCTGTGTAACTCTTACTTTATATTGTTCTTTCTGTTTTATTACTTCATATTACAGTATATCTTTGTAGCCACAAATTGAATAGCATAATTGTTTTTTTTTTTTTTTCTTGAGACAAAAATGTGCTTTTTGTTTCCAGGAGGTAATAATTTCAGACAAAACTTGACCGTTTTAATGTGAAAAAGTTCTATCAAAAAATAATAAAAAATTAAAAACCCTGCATGTGCGTGGACGTCCCCCTTTTGATCTAAAACATTGTGGCAGTCTGTGCGATCTATTTTTTTGGAGCCATGGAAAGAGCCGGGCTGTAAACATTTTACATGGAATGTAGCTAATTTCCTTTGGGAGCATTTCGGTTTTCCTGTTGCCAAGTTATGCTTTCCTGTGATGTAGCAGCTGAGTCGCTGTCAATTCAGGGGCATAGACCTGTCACTTGTGAGTGGGACAAGTGCGGTGGCGATCCACTTCAGGTGCTGTCCTATCAGGGTCATCGCTTACGCACGTTACATCTGTATAGACATTTCCGTGTTTCTTCACAGCGACTGCTTCTGCGTACGTGGCCTCCTTTGTTCTCTCGTGGGTCTCGGGAGAAAAGCCTGCCTGCCGTTAAGGTCTTTCTACGATAAAGGCAAGGAATGGAGAAACTGGGAGGGGCTTAGCCAGGACCCCAGGGTGGGGGAGTGGGCTTGGTTGGGGGATCTGCTTCACCCTCTCCTTGTCTTTCCCAGGCCACACCTCCCATCCCTGGGCCCTCAGCTCCTGAAACACCAGCCACTGACACACCATGGTGATCATTCCACAGACCCTCTGAGAGCCCCTCATGCATGGACTCCATTCTCACAGGAAGGTATGCGGGGACAGGGTGACTGTCTTGAAGGTCCCTGTGTCTCCTCTCTCTTGTGTGTGTCTCCTCTGCTAGTCCCGGGACTGAAGGAGGCTCCCATGTCTCAGAGCCAAGGACCCCAGGATCGTCAACATCTCCTTGTCCTACCAGGTCATACCACACTGTGGGGAGCCAGCAGCTTGGAGTCCACTGGGAGCCAGACTCTAGCCAGCATCCCTCTCATCCCTCGGTGGCCGCTGGTGGCATGTCTCCCCTCCTCCGTGTTTCCTTGGTTTTCCAAGACTGCACACCTGGAGGATCCCAGCATTCTACAGAGCCAGGTGCACCTCAAGCACCCGGATGGACTCTGTTCCTAGCTCTGGGAACGTGCCACAGGGCTGGATTTTATACCCAGAAATGTGCTGACCACACTGGGCCACAGCACGTTCCAGCAAACACATACAAATCCAATGCGAAAGAAGCGTGAAAGGATCACATGACTATTCTGGGCCTGTTTATGTCACGATATGAGCAGCACTAGTCTTAGTGTCAAGAATATGACCACAGGTGTCGGACATTACAGACCCATCCCTCTGTTCTTTCAGGATTTCCATAAAGGCACCGCCACTTCCTCCACACAAACCCTACGGAGGAGCTCTGGGTCTGTCCGTCCTGGCGTCGTAGGGATGGTCATGAGATCCGGAGGAAGTGAACGACCTCATGTGGAATGGGGAGACAGCCAGGGAGCTCTCTAGATGAAGACAAATGTGCCTTTCAATTGGTTCCAGAAGACTCCAGAAGGATCTTTTCTCCAAGATGTAGAGAACCAGAGAAGGAAGGTAAGAGCTGAAATCGCTGCGGTTTTATTTGCTCTTTTGGCTTCATAGCAAATGCTTGGAGACGCATGGAAAGGGTATGTCCAGGAAAGGCTGTCAACCTGATGGAGTCTGGGAGGCCCTGCTGGGTTTTCAGAAAGTCATCCAGCCACTAGTGTGGACGGGCAGCGTTGGCTCTGCAGTGCACAGACGATGGGGTTGGGGGAATATGTGTCTGGCACGCCGGTTCTCAACCTTCAGCGTAAATGCCCCAGCCCATACCGCAATCGCGCAGGGCCCAACCGGCCCGGAACCAGACCGCTGATCCTCGTTACAGCCCCGCGACATGTCGTTGCACAGTCGTCCACCTACGGAAGAGTGTTGGCTTGCCGGTGAAAACCCTGGAGAAACGTGCTCCAAGCCTCCCCTGGGATCCGTCGACGTGGCACAATCACGGCACTTGGAACAACAACTGAGGATTCTTCACGGTACCCCAAACCGCAGTCCTTGGCTCACACTGGGGGCTCACACTGGGGTTTGGGCCCATGGCTTCATACAGTAGGAACGTCCTACCTTAGTGGGAGCGCAGGACAGGACCCTGAGAGGCATCTTGCCTTTGTGCATCTGGAGAACCTTTCTCAAAGTCTTGCTACACGTAGGTTGACCAGAAAGCCTGTGAAACAGCAGGGAAGACCATGATTCTAAACCCTCTGGGTTCTGGATTGGGTGGGTGGGGGGCTCTGGAACCTGTGCAGGGGGAGGTAGGGTTGTTTTAGGGATTTGGGCTTTGGAGCTGGGCTTCTGAAGAGGGTGGGTAGGAAGACAGGCCAGGATGGACACGCAGGGCCTCCCCACAGCCTTCACCATGAGTCACCAGTGGTGCTCCTGGGAGGACCTACCTGTGAGCCTTGTCTCCCCGTCGCTTGTCTGGGATCTCTTAAGTCTTCACAAAGAGCACAGAATTCAGTGAACATTTATGGTTAGTGAACTTATGGTAAGACTCCCTAAAATTGTGGTAAAACATGCCTGACACAAACTTGACCCTTGTAAGGGAATGGGGGCCGCCGGCGGGAGTCAGCGTCCCCTCGTGGGCCCCGGGAAATCACAGTCGTGCGGACTCCTGGCAACCTTCCCTCGCCAACCTCGGGATCAGTGAAGACCCCCCCCCCACCGCCCGTCTTTTGGGCTCTGGCCCTGAGCCCTGAGCTCCACGGAAGCCCGGCCTCGCCCCACGGCTCCGGTGCTCCCCACAACCCAGACAGACAGTCCTGATGCTCGTCCTGGTCACTGAGTACCCCTATGACTCTGCACACCCCGCCCCTGTATCTCACCCGTCCAGGCATCCAGGCCTGCAATTGGGATGCCCCGCCTCAACCAGGTGCCCCTCCATTGGGCTGTGCTGCCACAGACATTCTTTGCCCTGGGTTGTGGCCCCCAGGGTGGGGGTGGCGGGGTTGGGGGTGGGAAGCAGCTGCCATGGGGGAATAGCTGGGGCACGACCTTCTGGGCGGCTGGGGTGGCCTCCCCGCCTCCTCCCTGTCAGCAGGGCTGTGGGCCTGTTTACCGGTCTCCACGTGTGTTGCTATGGCTGCCCGGCGTGACATTTCCTGCCTGGTCCTCCCCTCCCCCGTGGTGGCCCTTCTGTCCTGCGGGGGCAGCTGGACACTCTCTCTCTCCCCCTTTGGACCTGCTTGAGGAAGGGGATTCCAATGGGAGGAGCCCTCACTGAGGGGGCTCTGGGTCAAGGCTTTGAAAGCCGGGTGTGGGATGTGTTCTGAGCCAATTCTCCCAGCCGCGGACTGTTGGGGTCACACACACACACTCACCTCTCTGTCCTCTTATTTGTGGATTCAGTGCTTACGTGTGCCCCAGGCCTCCATCACCTGTCATTGTCCGTCTGTCTTCTGTTTACATACCCTCAATCTCTCCTTCTACCCACCATGCATGTACCCATCTATCAATAATGTCTGGTATCCAGCCATCATGTATTTATCTACAATCTATCCATCCACCCATCCACTTACATCTCTATCCATCCATTTACTTACCAACTATGTACCCATCCATCCACCGTCTATGTATCCAACCACGATATCTACGTATCCATCCATCCACCATCTATGTATCCATCCATGATTATCTATGTATCCATCCATCCATCATCTATGTATCCATCCATGATAT
>NW_019154136.1:13800980-13806615 GCF_002288905.1 Enhydra lutris kenyoni | reverse complement strand
ACCATCTATGTATCCATCCATGATATCTACGTACCCATCCATCCATCCATCCATCCATCCATCCATCCACTCACCTGCATACCCATCCACTTACAAACCAACTATCCACCCATGCATCAACCGATCATATATCGATGTACCTATCCATCATCTATCTATCATATCTACATCTATCCATCCATCCATTTCTTTACCAACTATGTACCCATCCATCCATCCATCTATCATCTATCTATTCCTCCAGCATATCTGTGTATCTATCTATCCAACCGTCCATCTGTCTATCCATCCATCTATTCATTTGTTATCTATCCCTGGATCTATCTATCATCCGTCCATCTGTCCATACACCCACTGGGTGACGGAGAAGACAGCAGACACTGTCACATGAAGATGGACTGTGTGTGTGTGTTTGGTCTGTTCAACAGAGGTGTGCATGGCGTGAGCTGGGTGCTGTGTGCACCCTGGGAGGACGCGTGCGGCAGGTGCAGAGCCCACAAGACCACAGGCCCTGCAGGCTGCATGAGGGAAGGTGCTGATGTGAGCAGCCATGGGAGAGAATCTAGGGGGCGGGCACAGACCAGGCAGCCTCTCAGAGCAGTGGGAGGCCTGGGCTTCCTCTCTGTGTGAGACGGGGGTGGAACCTTGGGTGTGTGCTTCTGTCATGAGCATTGTGTCCTCGAGCCCTGTCCACAGGGTGGCTGGGTTCAGAGCTCCTTTCCTATTCCTGGCTGAGTCGTACTCCCCCACATGCACGCGGCAGCTGTAGTCTTTCCGTCTGTCCATCCAGGGCCACTTGTGCTCCTTGGGCCGCATGCCCTCGGGCTGGAGAAGGACTGGGAGAGCCTGCCGGCTGCGTGTGCATCTGGCTCCCGGGTGAGAGTGGATGGTGGTGGGGAGTGTGGGAACTGAGCGCTGGGGCCAGAGGCAAGGAAGCTCACACACGCATGGGGACCGGGGCTCAGGACACGGCTGCCCTCGGGGTGCGCTCTGGACACTGAGCCCCTGGACTGTGCTGGTGGGCTGGAGGTGGGTGTAAGGAGGAGGATGACCCCCAGGGCCAGCCTGACCTGTGGGCCGTGGCCCTTCCCTTTTATCATCTGGGAAGGAGCCAAGAATTTGCTCATTGCCGTGAGTGTGGAGTGGGCTGGCTGGAAGGAAGTCCGGTGAGTTGCTGTGACCCCCTGGGCTTGAGTCTCAGGGGTGCAGCCGCAGTGGCTGGGGACAGCTGTGGCTTTGGTATCTGTCCGAGGCTGCCCCCGGCCCCCGCCTGAAATTCCAAAGGTCTGGCTTTCCTGAGGTCCTGCTGGGAGGCTTTCTGAGAGCCGCTGTTGGGTCGCTGGGACCAGGAGCAGAGGGGGAGGCACAGGTGGCCGCCTGGGCGAAGCCAGCTGCTCACACACTCCCTGGGGGCCAACGGGGGGGACGGGCTAGCGGCTGGCCCAGCATGTGGGCACGGACCCTGCCGTGCCAGGGGGACAGAGTCAGAGCCTTTTAAAGGCACGAGGAGCCGGCCCCATGGGGGAGGCCCCTGGGCTCCCCCCTCCAGCAATGCCATCCCGGCCAATGCCCCACCCACACCACGCCCTCCCGACCTGCCCGCACCTGCCCCTCTCGACCTCAGCCTCAGGGAATGTGGCACCCACCAAATTAGAAACGGACCCCGCCCACCCTCAGGAGAGTCACGCGGTCCAGCTAACCCGGGGCTGGCCGGTGGGCCCGGAGCAGGACACCCCGCGCCTTGGGCGTGGGTCTGTCCTGGGCCCATCTGCGGAAAGGGGATCTGTGCATCTAAGACCTGGGGGCCTCGCCTGGGCCTCTCAGCTGTTGCTGACGGCCGTGTTTGTGTGGTTGCTGGGAGACGCAGCTATAAATAGGGCAGGGTCAGCTAGGGCCTCGGGTGGGCCGCCAAGGACCGGCTGTTGTAAACACTGACGTCTCCGGGTGCTGCTGGTTACTGGGGGAAACAGCCCTCGTGCACCCTGTCACCTGCCGCTCTCAGTGCCCACAGCCCCGCCGATGACCCCAGGGTCAGGCGCCGGCCTCTGCACCCCCTATCCCGGCTCTGTCTGCAGGATCGGCCCACGGGCCGCCAGACCCTGGGTTTTCCCTGTGGCTGCGACTCAGCACACGTGTGTTTTCTGGGCTGTCCCACGCTCTGTGGGGGCAGCCTAGCGTCCTTCGAACGGGGACGATGCTGAAGTCTGCAGAGCATGAATTCTGGCGGGTGGGGGGGCGTTTCGTAGCGGGAGGCTGACACACGGGGGACGTGGAAGCATTCGGACAGCGCGCGAGAAGGGCAGAAGGGATTTCTGCACAGCCGGGCGCGTGAGCAGACCGTGGCGGTGGGTGTGGAAAGGGGCAAACCACCCTGGAAATGTCCTTCTTGCCCAGGGGCCGAGCCACCGTCCCGAAGCAGCGTGCCAGGGATCCCGCGCGTGGCCCGGGAAGTGTGCGGGTGTCCCTGACAATAGATACGAGGGGACCCGGGACCTGGAATGGGGGAGCAACGAGGCTCCAGCCCCATCCATGCCCAGGGTCTGGGCCGGGAATCACGGAGACCCCGCAACGCAGCGCTCAGTCCCTCTGGCCCCAAAGAACCCTCCTGTGGAGCAGAGCAGGTGTGTGGGGGCTCGGCACCCAGGAGGTCAGGGTGGCCATTAAGCTGCCCCTGCCTGCCGGGGTTCAGGTCTACTCTTGTTCCCACAAAGCCACCCTTCCGAAGAACAGCGGCCGTCGTATCCCCTCCTGCGTCCCTGCGCACCTGGGTGCCTCAGCTGTTCTGCTCCGGGGGACCCAGTGTGGCACATGGTGCCAGGTCATTGAGGGACAGAGAGAAGGGACCCCGGGCACAGCACTGTGATGCCACTGACCGTGGAGACCTGGGTGCCAGGCAGTCCTCCTGCCGCCTCCTTTGAGCGGACGCCGTGGTGTGGGTGGGATGCTACGGAGACACCCAGTGAGGCCCGAAACCGAGCTCGGGGTTGGGTCTGCGCGGTGGGGCAGGAGACTCCAGCGTGGAAGGCTGGGCCTCGCCCTCTCACGAGCCCCCAGGCCACGTCACTTCATCCCATGTTGGCGCGTGTCTCATGCACCTGCCAAGCTCTGAAATGGGCCTGAGTTGGTCTTTAATGTTTCCCAAACGAGGGAGACTGGTGTGACGGTGTCTTGTGTGGTGCAGCGGGATGGGGGCGGCCCTGGCCACAGCCCTTGGGGCTCGGCCACTTCCCGGGAGGCTCCCAGGCAGCCCAGACTTCATGGCCTTTCCTACAGAGGCCGACAGCGAACCTGCAGGAGCACAGAGCTGTCTGGGCTCAGTCAGGGTCAAACACGATGTGTGAGATGCCCGAGGATTTCACACCGATGGCCCCGAACTGGGGGCTTCAAACCATGGGAACTGGACGCCTGGGTGACTCAGAGGGTTAAGGCTCTGCCTTCGGCTCAGGTCATGATCCCAGGGTCCTGGGATTGAGCCCTGCTTCCCCCCACCACCTTGTCTGCTTCTCTGCCTAGTTGTGATCTATCTGTCAAATAAATAAATAAAATCTTCTTAAAAAACATGGTAATTCATCCTTCCCCAGCTCCAGACACTAGATGTCTGAGATCCAGGTGGGGGCAGGACTCCTGAGGTCCAGGCGGGGCAGGACTGAGCTCCAGGGGAGGGTCCTTCCTGCCTCTCCCAGCTTCTGGGGCTCCAGGTGTCCCTGAGCCTATGGCCGCGTCCCTCCCATCTCTGCCTCCATCTTCCCGTGGCTTCTCCTCTGTGTCTGTGTCTCCTCTTCTGTGTCTTACAAGGACTCCTGCCATTAGATTTAGGGCCACCCCGATGCAGGATGAGCTCATGTCCTTAATTTCATCTGCAGAGACGCCGCCAGCTAAGGTTTCCTTCAGGGATTAGGACGTGGACATTTGGTGCTGTTACTCGGCCTGCGGCATCCACCGTTGGGTCCTGGTGCCTCAGCTCTGTGTCTTAGGATTCCTGGGAAAACACAACCCTGTTAGCTGTAAACCCCGAGGACAGCAAGGTGGTCCTGTGGAGGGCGGGGAAGTCCATCCTGTGGGACTGCTGTAACAGCATATGGTAGGCTGGGCGGCTCGTTCACCACACACAGCTGCTTGTCAGGGTTCTGGAGGCTGAAGTCCAAGGTCCAGGCACCTGCAAATATGGGCTCATGGATGGCGTCCTGGTTCATGGACCGCTGGCCGTCTTCTCGCTGGCGGGACAGGCACAAATGTGGGCTCACGGATGGCGTCCTGGTTCATGGACCGCAGGCTGTCTTCTCGCTGGTGGGAGAGGCACGGGGCTCTGTGGGGTCTCCTTCACGAGGACTCGAATCCCGTATGGCTGCTCCACCTTTATGACCGCGGGACCCCCCAAAGGCCTAGCCTCCATCACACGCAGTGCATCTCCCCGTTCTTTACTATCCTTCTCCATAAAACGGGAGTCCAAGCGTTCTCACTGCGTCCCCGAGGACCCCAGACCAGCTCATGGGAGTTTCCACTCCGGACGTGCTCCCCCTGCCTTGGGGAAGAGGTTACGGAGGGCCATCCAAATGGCCCCACTCTTCATGTTGGACACAACCATGCACCCTGACTGCAGCAGCAAATCCCGTCCCCCCACCGCCCCCGCGCTCATGAACGCTCCCTGCCCATGTTTGCCGCTTCCTGCACCCAGGAGGTGTTGGAAACACGCTATGACTTTACCTGGTTGTAAACTCCTGTTTAAGGAAGTGGGGTGTGGGGCTGTGGACGGCCCTCAGATCCCGGGCTGTGAGCTGGTTCCAGAAGGACGTGGGCTCTGCGTGCAGGCTGCTGACCTGCCAGGGGGGTGGTCTTCCCGCAGACGAAGGAGGCGGTGGGATGAGGTCTGCTGGTCCGAGCACATCAGCGGGGGTCTTGCAACCCAACAGCGTGGAGGGAGCAGGGAACCCAGATGGGCTTGCCACACAGCGGAACGAACGCCACTGTCACCTCGACAGAGATGTGGCGCGTGCCCACAGACCACCCAGGACGGGCTTTCTCCATCCCAACGTGACCAGGGGCCAGAGGAGGTCTGTGGGGCTCTCTTGACTTCAGGACATGGAGCCCTGATGATTCCCACAAATAGGGCCCTTCCTTGTCTCTCTACTTCTATGACTTCTCCCCTAAAAGTCTATGATTTGCTTCCAGAAGGTGAATGAAACAGGGCATGGAAATAGAGTGAGCAGCAAGCCGAGAGGAGTTGGGCCGGGGTCGATCCAGGTGCAGCTGACCGGGTATGGCCCACCATCTCCGTCTGGGTGCGGCTGACCACATACAGCCCACCATCTCCATCCAGGTGCAGCTGACCAGGTACAGCCCATCATCTCCATCCAAGTGCGGCTGACCAGGTACGGCCCACCATCTCCGTCTGCGTGCGGCTGACCATGTACAGCCCACCATCTCTGTCCAGGTGTTGCTGAGTGGGTACGGCCCACTATCTCTGTCCACGTGCGGCTGACCAGGTACGGCCCACCATCTCCATCTAGGTGCAGCTGACCACGTACGGCCCACCATCTCCATCCGGGTGCAGCTGACCAGGTACAGTCCACTATCTCTGTCCAGGTATTGCTGAGTGGGTATGGCCCACTATCTCTGTCCATGTGCTTCTGACCAG
>NW_019154136.1:13786219-13797980 GCF_002288905.1 Enhydra lutris kenyoni | reverse complement strand
ATCTCCATCCAGGTGCGGCTGACCAGGTACGGCCCACCATCTCCATCTGGGTGTGGGTAACCCTACTCGCACGCATGGGACCTGAGGGCCGGCATCCTCGTTCCACTGCCTTTCCCCCATCTGTGAGCCCTTTGCCTTCCTCTCTTGGCCCCTGGAGGTGAGGTAAGGAGCGCGAAGTCCTCAACGGTCTACCGTAGTGAGCGCATCTCTTTCCTGACTTCCTGGAGGGCACCATCTCTTCAGTCCACACCCGAGCAAGGCACTTACTGTACACCGTGCACACCTGTGTGACATTTGAGCTACTCCCCAGCGAGGAAACTACCGTATTTTCCAGGCTTCGGAGGAGCACCTGAAAAACCCCTCGCCTCGTGCAACTGGCAGCAAGGGGGTCCCCAGCATGGCCCGCCTTGTCCCTCCGTGTGCCCCACATGCCAACACGTCTTTCAAGTTTTCCTACATGCAGACTGTGGGTGAATGCCCAGGCGGGTGTCGTTCATGTCGGGAATTACCTGAATGGTGGCATCCGCCGTCCCTCCTGTTGGAAAAATCTGTATTCGGGCTTTTCCAAAGCTACGATGTATGATGTGATGCCCTTCTTACAAGGACTGTCGTTTTTACTCTAGAAGGGGTCCTGGGATGATGACACGGTGTCCCGGGCCCCAGGAGCTTAGGGGATCCTTCCAGAACCGCCGTGTCTCCACGATCAGTCGTCTGTTGTCCCGGGGTTTGTCGAATCATCAATAATGCACAAACGGCAAGGGCAAAAATGGGGTCTTCTCACCATCGACACTGATTCCGTCACTATGCTGAGAGGGTCAGGACAGCGGAGTCCCCGTGTGCGTGAGCAGCTTTGCCACCCAATGACCCCAGTGGTAGAGGACGGGGCTGACCCGGTGACCTTATCTTATGCACTAGCTCTGGGAAGACCTAATTTCCAGATAAAGCCATACTCCTAGGTGCGGGGGCGAGGACTTCAACACAGCTTATGTCGGGGACACAGGGTTACCGAGGACAACACTTTCTTTCCCAGATAAATGGGTGACAGTGGAGCCCGAGGCTGCTGAGCCCCTGGCATGGCCTGGAGTGCGGCTCATGGGCTACACGGGTCCCCACCTTCATTCGAGGGTGGGGTCGTGCGCTGCGTTTCCTCGACTTCATCGGTTTTGCCGGTTGGTTGGTTGGTTTGGGTGGGGATTTTTGTTGTACCTGTTTCGAAGCGCGGCAAGACGGTTACGTTAAACAGACCCTTGCTTTCCAGGACGACTTAACTTTCTCGGGGGTTGCTCATAGCTGCTTTGAGGTTTCCCGCCGTCGCTGTTTAATTAGCGGATGCCGGACAGGAAACATCCGGAGCGCTGAATGGACACATCGTTTCTCCTGCTGCGTTTGTAGCCCCCGCAGAGCGACTCTCGTCGGCGTGTGTACTGATCTCTGCGCAATGTTTTCCTAGCATTCTGCCGGTTTTCTGGTCTTGCCTAATTTTTTTTTTCGAGTTTATTATAGGCAAGAATAAAAACTTCTACCCAGGGGTCCTTATCTCAGTATAAATTGCCCAGCAATTTTAGGGATGGGCTTTTAAAAAGCATTGAACTTTATGGAATTTCCCTCATCGCATTAAAGAAAATCCCCGTGTTAGAAAACATCCCGCCCACTCTGTTCACGGAGCCCGGGCGGCCGCTCCCGAACACCATTAGAAGGAAGCCCGAAGCCCGTTGGCCGTTACCCTTGACCTGAGGAGCTGCGGGTCTTTCATTAAGATTAGATACAGATGAAAGAAGTCACCAATTTTCTCTAATTATGCTGCGACTCAGAATCTGAACACCCCAGGTAGCACGGATTCCTGCAGATCTGAGACCAAAACCTCGATTCCGCGTTGGGCACAGCGTTCGGCTGAAACTAATTATAAAACGATGTCAGTGAATGGCCGGGTCCTTCTGTGGGGCTGGTTAACTTGACGTTGCTGTTCGTCCTCTGTTTCTGTATTGTGGTGAGATGCACATAACGCGAAATTTTCTGTTTTAATGACTTTTAAGTGCTCCGCTCAGTGGCGTTAAGCACATACCGCTGTGCAAACATCTCCACCACCATCTCCAGAACTTTCCGCCTCCCAAGCTCCCCATCCCCGTCCCCCAGCCCCAGGCCCACCGTCTACTGTCTGTCTCTGTGGATGGGGCTCCGCTAGGGACCCCGTGTACGTGGAATCAGGCAGGGCTGGTCCTTCTGGGTCGGCTGATGTCCTCAAGGCCCAGCCACGTCCCAGCAGGTGCAGAACGTCCTTCCTCTTCAAGGTGGCGTCTTCGGCCGCTGTGTGTGTTGATCATGTTCTGTTTATCCATCCGTCCCTCCATGCATCCACTCATCCATGCATCCATGGACACTCAGGCTGTTTCTACCGCTTAGTAAGTATCAATATCAGGCCTACGAACGTGGGTGTGGAGCATCTGTTCCAGTTCCTGCTTTCGATGAATTCCGGACCATAATGGGGGGATTATAGGCTAAGTCAATGCTTCCTTTTTTCTCCTCTTGCTGTTTCTGTGGAGCTGACCCATGTCACGTTCCCACCAACCATCTCTGCACGTCCTTGCCAACATTTGGTTTCCGGAAGCATTCGTCCTAAGGCATGTGAGTTGGTATCTCATTGTCTCCTGACCTCTGACGTGTGCTTCTCCTATGTGTTCTCCTTTTCTTCTCTTATGAGCGTCCTCCGGCAGCAAAGGTCACTACCCTCAAACATGGCTCTGTGTCATGTCGTCTGCGTCCAGCTCTGTGTGTCTCCAACCTATGGCTGCGTGGAAGGGCGCTGGTATCGTTTATCAGAGTCCGGGAGTTTGGGAGAGGTGGGAGGGGAGACGGGGAGCGTGGCCATCATTGCCAAGGGGGAATGGCCCCCAGATAGTGTTTCACGGGCAGGATGAAGCCTATATGAGCCCACAAGTACCCCAAGGGCCCAGGTGACCTCTCGGTGGGACAGTTCCTGGGACACCCCACATCGTCGATCTGGGGTTGAAGTGTCCACAGAATACTGAGCGCTCTGTCTGGTTCCTGGTTCCTGGTTCCTGGGCACCTTCACAGACGTCCATCCCAGAGGTGGCCCCGTGGCTGCTTTGGGGAAGCAAGCTGTTCATGC
This sequence comes from Enhydra lutris kenyoni, assembly GCF_002288905.1. NCBI lineage: Eukaryota > Metazoa > Chordata > Mammalia > Carnivora > Mustelidae > Enhydra > Enhydra lutris. Next base: position 13,794,853 of record NW_019154136.1, on the reverse strand, counting down.
CACCACAGCTGAGTTCAAACCCACTTCCTCCCACATTTGAGCATCTCATGGCTGGTCAGGGGGGCCAAGAGAGGACGGGACTCACGAAAGGCTTTGAGCGCCCAACCAGCAGACAGCAGAGGGCTCCCGATGGACACCACAGCTGGAGGGGCCACCAGATGCCCTGATACGCCACAGACCTGGACACACAGCCAGCCTGCCCTGGAGGGAACTCGGCAAACATGATAAATCCTGGTACTGGCCACGTTCCTGATGGCCAGAGCCCATGGTCTTTCTTTAGTGGCCCGGGAGGTCCGGGCCGATGGGGCGATGTCGCTTCTGGGCAAATATTGCCAATGGCCCATGGCCTGGCCTGCCTCCCACATCACAGGGCCGTCTTTAAGAAAACAGCCTGCTTCTGTGGGATCATGGCAACCTCCCTCCGATTCCGCTCACATCCTCAGGCACTAATCCCTCCCCACTGGCCACCTCTACTTCCAGGACGCTGCGGGCTTCTGGAAAGATGTGTTTCTGCGGCTGCCTGGTGGGGACCCTGCCTGCATAGATGAGATGCATGGCTGGACCCTCACCTGGGACTCACCTGTGTGGACATCCGGTGGCTGTGGGGGTGTGGGGCTTGGGGTCCTGTGCCTCAGCACGTGCTGCGTGAGGAGCCAAATAATGGGGTCCTTGTGTGTGGCGAGGGTCCCCCAGGCTGGCCCGTCTCAGCCACCCAGGTGGAAATTCCAGCCCCGGGCAGAGGGGCAGATGTCCTTTCTTCCATAGAGGCTGTGCCCACGTGTCCCCGAAACGGGGTCCTGCACGGTGGGAGCGGCCACACTGCAGTCCTCCTGACAAACACAGGAGGAAGCCCTCTCTTGGCTTCTAAAGACACCGACGGACTCCCCTCTGATTGCAAAAGCAACCCGGACAGGCTCTTTGTAGAAAATTCTGGAAAACAACTAAGGGAAAAAAAGTCAATTCAATCTTGAAACACAGAAAGGTGAAAATAAGCCCATCGCCTAGGCAGGGGCCCGGATGTGCCTTCTGCTGTTTCCTTCTGCGCAGGTACAGGCCATCGGTACTGATCGCTCCCTCTGGGGACCAAACACGAGCACATGCGCGTGCACGCACACACACACACACACACACACACACACACACACACACACCCATTTCATCGGGGGTTCTCCCCCACATTTCCAGGAAGGGCTTTCAACCCAGAACGTTCCCACTCCAACCGTATGACAAACACTCTCCTTGCTGCTAAAAAAAATCTTCGCTGACAGTTTGCAAAGTCAGTTTTCATGCTGTGGCTGTTGGGTGGACGACGGAACCCTTTCCTCAACGCAGCGCATTTCGCTTGTTTCCAAATTAAACAGGTATGTTCCTCTGTGAGGAAAGTGCCCATGCGTGGGTCTCCAGACGCAGCCCTGATTGGTGAGTTCAGGAGCGATTCCTGGAGCAAAGGGCCTCCAGGCAGCTTCTCAAGTCTTTGATCCCCAAAGCAAATTGCTTTCCCAGAGGCTCCCCCACCTGATTCTCGTAGCCACGGAGGAGCCGTCCTCCCGCTGGGTTATCGGGTTCCCTGATGTCTGCCAACTTGAAAACGGGCTCTGCATGAAATCTCTGGGGCGGCTGTGACAAAGGGCCACAGACTGGGAGGCTTAACAACACAGCTTCATCCCCTCCAGCTGGAGACCAGAAGTCTGAGATCCAGACTGAGCAGCGATGCTGAGATCCAGGTGGGACAAGGATCCTGAGATCCAGGCAGGGCAGGGATGCCGATTTCCAGACAGGGAAGGGTCATGACCCCTCACCAGGCTCCAAGGAGGGTCCTTCCTGCCTCTTCCAGATTCTGGGGCTCCAGGCATCCCTAGACTGGTGGCCACGTCCCTCCCATCCCTGCCTCCATCTTCCCGTGGCTTCTCCTCTGTGTCTGTGTCTCCTCTTCTGTCTCTTACGAGGACCCCTGTCCTTGGATTCAGGGCCACTCTGATCCAGGATGGGTCCATCACAAGCTGACGACATCTACAAAGACCTTTTCTGCGGAAAAGTTTCTATTCAGACTCCGGGGATCATGACTTCAAGGTATCTTTTTTGGGGGCACATAATTCAGCCCACAATAGGTTTCTTTCTTTCTTTTTTTAATAGGTTTCTTTATGGCTTTATTTTGCATCTTTTTGTGACCACCAATGACGGCACAATTTCCCCCATTTTCTAGTGAGTGGTATTTCGTTCCCCCATGAAACACGACTATGTCTTTTTCTAACACCTGCTGACACCGTACTTATTGATTAGCAAGAGTTTTGGGATGAAAATGTCCCCATTTATCATTGGCCTTGCGGTTTTTCTTGACATCAGCACATCTGAGAACTCCGGGTCACCCGATTTATCAGAGGGTGAGTTCCTGTCTGTGGCGATTGAAAGTCCTCGTCCCACCCCAGAAACACACAGACACTCCAGTGGGCTTCCTCGGGCAGCCCCGTGTGCTCTCGGCTTTGCTCAGAAGCCTCTATCCACGTGGAGTTCAGGGAGCCATCCTCGGAGTGGCGGGTCTCCGACGCAACGATGATCTCATCCCAGGTAACAGGGTTGGCAGGACGTGCACTAAGGGGTGCTTCCCTCACCTGCTTTGTTCTCCATTCTCGGCCCCAGTGAAGACTTATTTGGGGGCTGTGTGCACCCTTGGATTTGTAGTTTCAACCGTTGGGAGCACGCAGGGTAAGGCTTAGGGCGGGAGGTCTTCTGTGGGGCCACCAAGTAGGGTTGGGACTCCTTGTACAAACTCCCACGTCTCTCATGCCTTCTCTCCCCTTTCTTGGTTCTTGGGATCCCCAGGACCTTCCCGTTCAGACCCCCAGGCCCTGCTGGGAACCTGATGAACTCCCTGGGGTAAAGGCGGTAATGGCTGGCCCGGGTCTAATGCGTTCTGCCACCCAGACGAGACGTGTGTTTTGACAGCTGCCTTCCGTGTCTTCCCTGAAGGAGGAAGCACACACTTTTGGGGAGCTGGATGGGGTGGGTGGGGGGCCGTGTTCCTCGTGTCCCTGGAGCCACAGCACGTAGGTGGCTGCTGGCTCCGACGTGCACGGGGTTGGCCCTGCAGGCTGTGGTGTTGCCAAAAGATTTATCACGTGTGTGGCTATAGAGACAGGGAACAAAAACGGGCTGGAAGGGCCCTGGTGCTGGGACAGGGCTGGAGAATTGGCACAGAGAAAGCTTTTCTCCCCTCTGCGAAGGCCTTATGGCTGCGCAGAATTTGGCTTTGTAAATGCTTGTCTGGTGTCCATCCTGGAAGACAAAGAAAGTGATAGACAAACAAGATAATATGTAACTGTTGCTGGTGGGGAGCTCCTGAGGGAAACAGCGTTGCAGGGTGTGGTGCGGTGAACAATAGAGACTTGGGCTGGCTGTGGAAGTTGCATGAAGGGGGACGACAAATGCACCGGGAGGAACCAGCCCAGCGCAGGGAAAAGCAGCTCAAGCACGGGATCAGCATGTGCAAAGACTCTGAGCTGGGAAAGAGCTGGGTGCGTTCTGGGAATGGAAGGTCGTCAGAGACTGGACCATGGGGAACTTGCAGGCATGCTGAGGAGCTCGGACTTCATGAAAAAGACAGAGGGAAGCAGATGTGGGTGGTACCCAGTGGTGTCCCCTCCTGGGGACCCAGATCCTGGCATCAGGCGTCTACACAGTCTTCGCTTTGGATGGAGAGGACGCTGGGAGAATGCGGCATGACTCCCCCCCCAACGCCGTCCTCGGACGTATGGTCTCAGTAGACCCCAGCCGCCCGGCCTCTTCACCCACGCGTCTGCTTTCTGCCCCCACGGACGTGCCTGTTCCGGACATCTCGCACGGATGGGCTCACACACCGTGCGACCACGCATGTCTGGCTTCTCTCGCCGAGCATCTCGTCCTCGAGGTCCGTGCACGTGGCAGGCGCGTGCTGTGCTCACTGTCCAATGGACGCTGGCTCTTGTCAGCGGGCTCCTGGGAGCCTCTGGGGACACGTGTGTGTGTCGCAACACCTGCTTCCAGTTCTTTGGGGCTGTCATTGCTGGGTCCTATGGCGAGTGCGTGTTTGGTGTGCTGGGAACCCGTTTCCCTACCCACTGGCCTCCCGTGTGGCCAGGTCTGTGGGGCTGTCACCCTCATGGGCACCCCGCCGGTCCGCTCGCAGCACCCTGCATAAAACCACGTGCTGGGCTCTGCGTCGGGCCTCATCCCCCATCCCTGCAAGGCTCTCGGGCATGGGCCTGTGGTCCCCTCGTGCTCAGATGGTCAGGCCCCTCCAGGGCCCATCCTGTCCTCTCCTGGGGCGTCTTACACTTGTTTTCCTGCAGAGGTTTCTCGCTGTTGGGTTGCTTGGGGTCGCGGGGTGCTGGGCAGCTTTCTGGGCACTTTCTGCGTGCGGTTGGGATTCCCAGACGACTGCAGGCTCCCCTGTCTGAGCTCCGTCCGGCATGACTCAGTCGACCTGCAGGACAGTCCTGGGGCTGGAGACCGACGTGGGTCCAGAAACGCTCACAGGGACATTTAGATGAGTGGCCGGAGGAACGGGCCAGCGTTTGGATGGTTGCATCCTGGGCTGAGGCTGCTGGGGAAGGGGTCTGAGTCGTCCCCACCTTGGGGCTGGTGTAGACGGACACCTGAGACCCTGTGTGCCCCGAGGACCAGGGGACCCGCAGGCAGCTGGGCAGGGGAGGCAGCTGAGCGTGGCTGGTGAGCTGGGGGTGTCTTCTGCATGAACTGGGGGAAACGCCCCCTCACCCCAGGACATGGCACTCAGGTGGGTCCACGTCTTGGGGAAAGGGGAGGCAGGACATGGAGACCCAGGCCCCGGGGCTAGGCTGGGCATGGAAAGGACTGCAGGTCCCGGAGGCTCTAGACAGAAGGCCAGCGGTATCTGTCCTTCCTCCCTCCCTGTGTGCCTCTGTCTGTGCGGTCTGTCCGTCCGGCACGGACGAGTGGATTTCTGTATCTGTATCTGTATGTATCATTAGCCGATGACTCTCTGGATTGTTGTCTTTCATCTGTGCACACACGTCTGCAAGCACACCTGCCGTATGTAAACATCGAGGCGTACGTGCTCGGGACATCTGGACCTACACGTTTTCTCCCAAACCCCTGAAAATGGCCTGCACAGCTCGGACCGTCCCAGCGTGCGTCCCCTGGGAACAGACGTGCTCCCTCTAACAAAACGCACCCTTCCCTGAATGCCCAGCACACAAACCATGTCCCAGTTTTGCAGAGTTCTCCCCAAATGTACGGCACGGCTGGGTTTCCTCCCCAGACCGGTTCACGCGGATGAGGGGTGAGTGGCGTGACATTCCCTCGCCGGGGACCCGGGGACCCGGGGACCCGGGGACGGAGGCAGCAGCGGGCAGCCCGAGGGGGCCCGTTGCCCGTGCAGCCACACGATGGCAGTGTGAGTCACGGAAACGCTCCTCCGGGCCTCGGAAACCCACTTCCTGCGCTTCTGGGGCTTTCGTCCTGTTTGCTGCCCACGCTTTCCCCACCGGCTGGTGCGCCATGAGGCTGCGGTGTTTTTCGATTTCGAAACTCATCGCACATCAGTCCTGACCCCCGTGCCTGCCCCGTCCTCCTGCAGGACGTCCACTTCACGGGCTGACCACCTGCTTGGGAGCTGACGTTGGAAAGCCCGTGGGGTTTTCCCAACAAAACCCCCACGTCACCGAGGACATGATGGTCGGTGGGAATCCCACGGATCCGTCGAATGACGACGGGCAGACCAACGGCCATGTGTTGGCCTCCGGGATTCCCCACGCGTCCCCGCCCTCTGCCCCGGCCACGATCTCAGCGAAGAAAACCTCCAGGCCCCAGGCTCCCCGTGGTCAGGGCCATCCCAGGCCGACATCGTGGGCAAACTGCTCAGTGCTTACAGACACGCCCAGGGCGGCCTGCTCTGTCCTCACGCCCCCCACCCTGTCCAGATTCCAGCCCGTGGACGTCCACACGCACGCGGCCTTGCTCGGGTTCAGGCACCCGTTTCTGGGATGTTCTGCGTCAGCTTCTCCCTGTAAACACCACCTCTGAGCAAGCTCCCCCAAGAAACTGCCTTGTCAGCTTTCGTGTTTCCTCGAAAACTCTAAACAATTTTTTGTGGGGGGCAGAGGTGGTGTAAGTGCCCCGAGAGTCCCAGCAAAGGCTCCTTGTAATTGTCCCCGTGAATTCACAATCGTGGGCGCCCAAGGGTGTCTTGATGCTGCCGCCGCGATTTCCTGACGTTGGGACAGATTGCGTTCTTCTAATTCCTAAGGGGGATGGCATGGAAGGTTCCAGAATTCCCACTGCCCCTTTGAGCATCCACGCTGCCTGGTGGGTGAGGGACTTTAGAGAACCGGCCCTTGTGTTCTACCTGCTCCTGGCTGCAGGCCATCTGCGCTCCCAGCCCACGAGCTGACGGTGGGGCAGCGTCTCGCTTCTCCACGGTTCTGCAGATGCCCGATGGGGCAGCTCTGATGCAGGTTTGGGTGAGATGGGAGTCTTGGTCAGGTAGGCGGGAAGGAGGCGTGGGTCCTGGATGGGGGTGGTGTTGGGGGAGGCATGGGTCCTGGCCACGTGGATAGGGAGGGTGTGGGGTCCGGGATGCAGGTGGGGCGGGCGGTATGTGAGGCGTGGGTCCTGGACCCAAGGGCAAGGAGGAGGCTTAGAAGACTTGAAGCAATGTTGGTGGCAGGTCGGTCTTCGTGAACGTGGCTGTCCAGGGTGACCGTGGAGACAATCCTGCTGGGGACAGAGACGGACGCCGGTCCAGGAGCAGGGAGGAGGGGTTACTATGGGAAGTTTGGTGTCTGACAGGTGGGCTTAGGGTGGTAGCCAGGTACGTGCAAAGCAGAGGGATGGGATGACCTCTCTCTGGCATTTGGACAGGTCCTACAAACCTGTGAGTAGGTGGTCAGTGGGCCCTGCTTGGTCTTCACCACACTTAAAACATCTTACTGTTAAATTCCTGTCGACACCACTCGGCAAGGTGCCCTTACAACGTGCCTCCTCCCGGGGACAGATGGCCAGACCCTACAGGAAGGAGCACAGGCAGGGACCAACTCGGCGTCATCGGTCCACTTCCAAACCTAAGTTGTTCAACAACCTGAGTGTCCATGGGAGGATGGATGGATAAAAGGCATGTGGTCCACGCTAATGGTGGACTGGGACGCAGCCTGGAAGAGGGCGGACGTTCTGCCCCTGCTAGAACATGGGTGGACCTTGAGGACATGGTGCTGAGTAACATGAGTCCGACCCAGAAGGACAAACGCTGCCTGAGTCCACATACACGGGGTCCCTAGAGGAGTCCCACTCACAGAGACAGAGAATAGATGGTGGGGTCGGGGGCTGAGGCTGGGGCTGGGGCTGGGGCTGGGGCGATCGTGTTTCATGGGGACAGAGCTTCCGTTTGGGAAGATGGAAGGTTCTGGAGATGGTGGTGGAGATGCTGGCCCAACAGTGAGAACGTGCTCGGTGCTCTCAAGCTGTGCACGTAAAATGGTGAAGATGGTGATTTTTACATCAGGTCTGTTTTACCATAATTCACAGAGATCTTTGAAAAATCAGATTTGCTGGTTTGCTGGTCGCTCTTGGCACTTCCCTCACTGGCGGCACCAAGGCAGTTTGTGCTATAACTTCAGGTGCCTGTGAACCCACCCGCCCAGGCAACGTGTCCCCCGTCTGCTCGGCTGCTGTCCTACAACTCCCGTTCGGCCTGACGCAGGAGGGGATGGTTCCTGCAGCTCGAGATCCCCACACCACGCGTGTGAATCTTGTCTCGGGCTCAGGGGAGTGGCTCTCGGGGTTTCTCTGGGTGGGTCGGTGGCAGAGGGGTGTGGTGGGAAGGGGGTGCGGGGGCTGCAGGGAGGATGGAAACATGTCGGTACACCTGGTCATTTTAGAAGGACGACCTCTTCCTCTCAGTTTCAGGTCACCCTGATCCCTCCAACTTTCTGAGTATGCAAGGCGGGGCACAATCCAGCCAGGCTTTCTTCTTTTGTGTAAGTTCGGTATTAAATCTACCTTTTCCTTTTTGGTTGCGATAAAATATACGTGACATGAAATTATGATTTATTATGATTTATAGCCGTTTTTACATGCACAGCTCAGGGGCACGGAGCACATTCACCTGGTGTGCAAACATCCCCACCTAAACATCCCCATCTAGAGAACTTTCCATCTCCCCAAACTGAAGCTCCGTCCCCATCAAACACTAACTCCCCGTCCCCAACCCCAGTCCCTGGCCCCACCGTCTACTCTTTGTCTCTGTGGATGGGACTCCTCTAGGGACCCCACATATATGGAATCACACAGGATTTGTCCTTCTGTGTCTGGCTGATGTCACTGAGCACCATGTCCTCAAGGTCCTTCCACATCTTGGCAGTTGCAGGACATCCTTCCTTTCAAGGGCTGAGTCATATTCCACTGTGTGCATGGAGCACATGCTCTTTATCCCTCTGTCCTTCTATCCATCCATCCATCATCCATCCACCCATCCATCCATCCATCCACACATACATTCATCCATCCATCCATCCATCCATCCATCCATCCATCCATCCACACATCTATCCATCCATCCATCCATCCATCCATCCATCCATCCACACATCCACCCACCCGTCCATCCATCCACATATCCATCCA
>NW_019154136.1:13756569-13786119 GCF_002288905.1 Enhydra lutris kenyoni | reverse complement strand
CACACATCCATCCATCCATCCATCCATCCATCCACACATCCTCCCACCCGTCCATCCATCCACATATCCATCCATCCATCCATCCATCCATCCATCCATCCATCCATCCACACATCCACCCACCTGTCCATCCATCCACACATCCATCCATCCATCCATCTATCCATCCATCCATCCATCCACACATCCATCCATTCACACATCCATCCATCCATCCATCCATCCACCCACCTGTCCAACTTTCCATCCCTCCACCCATGGACACGTGGGCTGCTTCCACCCCTTGACTACTATGAACAATGGTGCTGTGAAAATTTCTGTACATGTTTCTATGGGAACAAGTTTTCGATTCGTCTGGGTCTACACCTGGAGTAGAAATATGGGATCATATGGTGTTCCTGTTTTAATCCCGTGAAAGGCACTCCTCATCTTGCCTGGGTGCCACTGGTGCCGATGGCTCAGACCTGTCATGGCACCGCAGGGTCTAACTCTCAGGGAACAGCAGATCCCCTCGGCCCCCATCTCTCATGAAATGTCCTCCTTTGCCATAGTTTGTATTTTACATTTCAGCCACTTGAAAAGTGAAACTGAGTTAGGGAGGGAGAAGACCATTCCCTCTTGGCTTCTTGGTTTTCAAACAGTTCTGAAACCAAATCCTGTGGGAGCTCCTGTTCCGCGGGATAAGAAGGAGGTTCAACCTGGTGATGGTGATGCCAGCATCACCTGTCCAGGCACCTCTCCTGCCTTCATCTCCTCCATCATTAGCTACCATCACCACCATTGTCCCCTCCATTCTCACCTCCAACACCATCACCAGCACCCCAGCCACCATCGCTGCCACTGTCCCCTACATTGTCCCCTCCAGTGTCCCCTCCAGCACTGTCCCTGGCACCGCATTCGCCCCTTCACCAGTGTCCCCTCACCGTTGCCACAGCAGCCTCGGCAGGGCAGGGACACGTGTTAGGAGGAGGTTGGCTCACTTGCCGATGGCCCACAGGAAGCCCCACGTGGGAGGCCACAAAAGGCAGACGGACACTGGTTCTGAGTCCGTCTTTCCATCAGGGGGACGGCCCTGCTCTCCACCCTGTCTTGTTTTGAAAACACTGCATTTTCTGGTGTCTGTCTCACCTTATGTCCCCTGTCCCCACTTGCCTTGGGAAGAGTAAATCACTTTCTACGGGGTGTTTCCTCAGCTCTGCACACGGAGGCCTTGCAGAGGTGTGTCCAAGCTCATCTGGTTCTGGACCACTGTCTGTGTGGTGTCTCGTCTGCACCCCCCAGCTGTACCTCCCACTCCCGGTGGGCGGGGGGCCTCCCATCTGTGGCCTTGGGGCATTGTTGGCAGTCCTGGGGGTCTCACACCGCATGCCCCTACCTGCCGTAGGTTCCAGGTGCTCATGGTCCTACCTGGAACCAACTGTCCCCCATGCTCCCTCCCCAGCTCGCTCCCCAACGTCTGCAGCTGGCTGTTCCCAAGGGCCCTCTCCCTTACGTGGTACACACTGTGCTGGGGGCCTTCTTTGTACACCCTGGTCCTGGCCCCAGGCCCTCGGAACCCCCAGTCACCCGGCATTGTGAGCTCTGTCTCTGTCCCAGTGACACCGACCTCAAGACATGCTGCCTTCTCCAGCTCGCCTCTCCCCAAGGGGGTGATTCTGTTCAGCACCTGGAGAGGCTGCTAGCGACCCCCACACACAGTCCTCCTTCTCCGGCTGCCCCCGAAGTGGGTCTGGGCATGCACGTCCAGGCTGGGGCTGCATTTTCCACAGCCTCTGTGGCCCAGCAGGGCCCAGTGTCTACACCCCAGCCCGTGCCTTTGAATGTATGTGAAGTGTGCACCTTCTGTCTCAGCTGCTTAGGAGGTGGTGAGGGGCCCTAAGCCTGTTCCTGCCCCTTCCCTGCAGGGATGGAGGTAAGCAGAGGCCTGTCCAGCTGTTTTCGGTTCCTGGCTTCTCGCTCAGCTAGAGGAAGGTGGTCTGAGCAGCCCCCCACCCCCGCGGTCTCCCGAGTCCTCACCTGCTCTGACCCTCCTACTGCCGGCTCACCAGTGGGGAAACAGCTCCCTGCCCCGGGGCCAGAGTGCTCAGAGTTGCCGATAAAGGTCAGGTTTGATCTCCTCACCTTCTGGAAGAAGACAGACAGCAGGCCCTTGAAGCTGGCAGACGGGATTCCGTGCTTGGGCTCTCCTGGGCGGTTGAGTTTCTGCTTCCTTCCGTCTCTGGATCCCCCCAGCCGCGTTGTTTTTGGTCTGGAAAGAATCGCGCATTTGCATTCTGAGCAAGCAGGGGCACGCGGGAGAGAGCGCAGACGATTCTGGAAATCTTTGATGGAGCTTCTGAGCGTAGCCTGGAGGACGGAAGGAAGCGCTTTCTCGGGGCCAGAGGGCATGTTTCCAGAGCGCGGGCCAGGAGGTCGGGGCCCAGGCCGCGGGGGTGTCTGACCGGGCTCGTGTGATATTCATTGTCTTGAACGCAGAGGCAGACACCGGCCCGGAAGGGGAGCGTTTCCAGGATCGTGTCCTTTTTTTTTAAGGTATTAGAGAAACATTTGTTTGGCGGAGCTGTTCCATCCACTGGTTTAAGATCTTAGAGGGTGGAGGGGGTGAGTGACCAGAAGTCTGGCCGACCCCAAGCGGGGAACTAAGCCCTCACTGTGGGTCCGCTTCCTCTGGGTCCTCGGATGGTGGTGGTGGGAAGGAGAAGGGCCCTTATTACTGGGGCCATAAGACAGTGACCATCTGAGGGCATTTCACAGCGTAGAAAGTGCTTTTGTATTTTTAGGGTTTCAAAAAAGATGGATCTTTTTCAATTAAGTGCTTGCAACTTTTTGTTTATTGGGGTAAAACTACACTACGTGAAATCCATCATCTTGGGGTCAGCAATCCCGGAGCATCAAACGCATTCATGAGGTCACACACATCACCTGTATCTCACTCCGGAACATTCTTATCCCCCCAAAGGAGACCCCGTCCTCATTACCCATGCTCTTTCCCCTCCCCCAGACCCTGGGGGACCGCTCATCCATTCTCTGTCTGTGGATTTGCCTGTTCTGGATGTTTTCCATCAGTGGGATCACACACGACGTGTCTTTGTGCGTCTGGCTTCTCTCACGAGCACCGTGTCCTTAGGGTCCCTCCGTGGGGCAGCCCGTGTCTGAACCACATTGTTGTTCACACCAAGTCGTAGTCCATCCATGGATGGACCCTGCTGGCTTTATCCTCCCATCCTGGGGCATTTGGTGGATGTGAGCACAGAAGCCGTGAACACAAGTGTGCATGCGTTACAGTCCCTGTTTTCAATCTTTGGGGGCACAGGGGATGGACACGGCCGCATCGTTGCGTAAAGGTGGGCAGCAGTGTGGGCTCTGACATCCTACTGGCGATCGTCTGCAGTCTGTTAGGTTAACGTCCGTTGGGCTGCCTTGTGAGGCAAGACCTTGCCCTGAGAGCACAAAGCCCATGTAGTGGGAGAACTGCTGTCCCCCTGTATTCACGTCCAAGAGGAACCTGTGAGTGGGGTCTTAGTTGGAAATAGGGTCTTTGCAGATGTGATACACGATCTGATCCTGGATCGGGGTGGTCCTAAATGCCATGACAGGGGTCCTTGTAAGGGATAAAAGAGGAGACACAGACACAGAGGAGAAGCCACGTAAGGACGGCAGCAGAGATGGGAGGGACGCAGCCCCCAGCCCAGGAATGCCCCAGAAGTAGGAAGAGGCAGGAAGGACCCTCCTGTTGAGCCTCTGCAGGGAGTGTGTCCTCGCCCCGCCTGGATCTCAGCAGCCCTGTCCCGCCTGGATCTCAGACTCTGCTCTCCAGCAGGACCTTGTCCTGGAGCCCTAGGAGGGAGTGAGGCCCTGGGACACCTTGATGTTAACCAGCCCTGGTCCTTTGCGTCCTTCCGCTACTCCCCGGATGGACAACCTTAATTCTTTTGATAGCAAACAAGCATACGGGGCAAAAGGGTCACATCGGTGCCCAGCCTGTGCCCAAGAGCTCGCCGGAGCCACAGGAGCCAACCTGGCCCGGGTCCTGTCCACCAAGAGTCCTTCCCGGTTGGGACGTGGACGTGTCTGTGCACATCCGGCCGGCATTCTTCGTGGGAACAGCTCATTCCCTGAGCCCCTTAATTGCTAGACTCAGACCCCGCAGGGCTCCGTGCCCGGGTGCCTCCGAGCGGGGCCCTCCAGATCTGTGTGCAAATGAGCGTTACCTGCGGTGTTCCGCGCGCGGCCCTTTGATGTGGGGCCTGACACTCTGAGACGGTGAGGAAGAAAATAACTTTAAAAATTTTAAGAAACCTTAATTGAAGTTAACATAAAAGAAGATGCGGGGTGCTAATTGGTCCGTCTGAGGCATAATGTGGGCCCTGGAGACCCTGTCCCTTACCCCCTGCCAAAGTGTCAAGACTCACATCTTTAATTCAACACGCTTTGTATTAATTACCTCTGGATAAGGTAAGCTTTGATTGGGAGCCCTTTATTATGAAATTACTGTGCATCGCCTGCCTTAAGATAAATAAATTAGGGCTGAATTAGGCAGGAAAACTCTCCGTCCAACTGTGCGCGGGAAAGAGCATCTGGGTGTCGAATGCCTGATGAAGAATGAGGACGCGGGTTTCCCTGGGAGTCCTGGGTGGGGCGGGGGGACGGGAACCGCCTCCAGACGCTGTCCCCCACCATGGCGTTGGCCTCCGGGTGCTTGCTGGACGCTGCGGATGTTGCCGGATGCCCAGGCCTTGCATCCTGCCCAAGGTGGGCAGAGAATCCCGTTGTTGTGAGACGTGCATTTTCCTGTGGTCAGGGAGGGTCGCCCTGCAGCTGTCTGGCCTGTGGGGGCCCGGCCAGGGCAAGAAATCAGGCTGCGGGAGGGCGGAGGTTTCGAACGTGTGGCTGGGAGGGGTGTCCTGAGAGAGGGGACACGTAGGGGTGGGGTCTAGGTCTGGGGAGCCCCCCCAGCCCCGGTGAGGGGCAACATTCGCGGGGAGAACGGGCTCAGAGCTACAGGGAGGAGAGTGAACGGCACGTAGGGGCGTCCGAAGCGGCTGCAGACGTGGGTCAGCAGCTCGATGTTGACGCCCCCGGGACGGGAAGGAAAGGATCAGGAACATGCCAGTGTCTGCTCGCCGGCTGCACCCGGTGAGGGACCGTCCGCACGTGCTGTGGCTGCGACAACCAGCGCCCCCCACGCGGCTGCCTGAAGGCACCAGAAACTCATTCTCTCCCACTTCTGGGGCCAGAAGTCTGAAATCCAGTGTCTGGCTGACGTCCGTGGGAAGAGAAATCAGAGATGCAGAGGAGAAGCCACGGGAGGACGGAGGCAGAGATGGGGGGGACGGGGCCACCGGCCCAGGGACACCTGGAGCCCCAGAAGCTGGAAGAGGCAGGAAGGACCCTGCCCTGGAGCCCCAGGAGGGAGCACGGCCCTGCCCCGCCTGGACCTCAGCATCCTTGTCCTGCCTGGATCTCAGGATCTCACCGTCCTGCACGAATAGACCAGACCCTGACATTCTGATACGGGTTTTAGACGCTCATTCCCACAGGCATATCCCCTGGGGTTCGCATCTAAGTGGGAAATCAAAAGGAGACTCAGCCCAGAAGGCTGGGACCCACTTTTCTCGACCAACCCGAGTCGCATCCGCACCGCTGGTCGCGATGACCCGAGGTTTCAGATTCAACTTTCTAGAGGGGCTCGCTTTGCCGGGACCCAGTTTATGAATCCGTCTTGGTGGTTGCCCACGTTGAGGAACGTTCCCGGCAACGCCCAGGTGCCCGTCTCCGTGCTTTAGTGACATGGGAGTAAAAATAATCCAGTCCTTGCAGGGGTCATCAAAACCCCTTTTTAGAAATGGGATGATCCCTTGTTTGATTTGAGAAGGAGCTGATTACGCTGAAAACGTCACAGAGGAAAGGTTTACGGACGTCACGGCCACGGCAGCTGGGCAGCGTGAGGGGCTCCTGGTCTGTCGGCTTCGCTTTGTCGGCCCCGAGATGCACCTGCTGCCTCTGGGCCCCACTGGTAGGCACCCCACCTCTGCGCCCACGTGCCGGGCACAGGACCACGTCCGTCACACCTGGATACTGTGCGCAAGGCGTCCACGCGAGAGTGTACCGGTCTGGAACACACGGGTCCAGCTTTGCACGTTGGGTCCAACATCTTCCATGGGGCGTAGCTTGGCCCCAGTATGTGCCGTGTACGCACCCAAACACGGTCGTCTGAGGCAGGACATGGCCTCTCCAATGGGCTCCGCCGGGACCACCTGCCCTAGAGCCAAAATCACCCCAGTTGGGGGGTCACTGGCTTGTGACCTGGGGTGCGGAACGTGACTTTCAGGGTGTGGGGACTTGCCTGGGATGGAGTTGCTCTAGTGTTCCCGACGGGAACCAGACGCACGAGGCACGTGTCGTTTCACTTACGTGACATGCATAAAAAACAGGTGGCCAGCGCTGGTGTGGGACCGTCACAGTTTCCGGGGATGTCGCCACCCATCCCTCAGATACGGTGACTTGCAGGACACACGTCTATTGTCTCAATGTCCTTGAGGCTGGGGATCTGCGATCCGGGGGTGGCCCTGGGGTCAGGACTTCAACACGGGAATTTGGGGGACACGACTCTGCCCATGGCACGGACACGGGAGCCTCACACCTTGTGTCCAGATGCAAGGGTTAAAACGAGTGGCTGGTCCTTGGGGACATTTGCAAACGGAAACACAGCCCCCATTTCAGCACAAGGTGTCCGGAGCCCGGGCCCGGCTGGCCGGCGGGAGGCCCTGGGATTGGAGTTGGCCGGACACGTCGTGGCCTTGGAGAGCCTGGGCGCTGGCGTGGACGTCAGCTGCCGCTGTGGGCTTTTGAGGTCGGTGTGATGTACAGAAGGCGGGTGGTCAGCGTGTCCTGCAGAGACCACGTGGGAGATCGTGTGAGTGACGGCTTCCAGGAGCTGCCCTAGCCCTGGACAGGCTCCCTGGACCAGGCTCTGCGCTCAGAAGGACGGGCCGGGCATCCGGCACGCTGCTTCCTGCCTGGGCCGGGGTCACAGAGCTGTGCGGAGCACCGGCCGGGGTCTGGCTGTGCGGACGGCTCCTGCCCGGCATGTCTGCGCAGCTCCCGTGGCCCCGGGTGGCCACCAGCGTGAGGCCCGTCAGCACACGTCCCCAGCGCAGTCCCCGTAATTATATCTCATTAGTATTCACCGGCGAGGGCCTGTCGGGTCTGGGCTCCGGGTGTGCGAGTGAGGCTGCCGCCGTTTGATATGGGGCGACATGGAGGTCCGTGTGCCGACGCTAATGAGGGCTGGACGTCAGGAACGATTGCTGGTGCGGGACGGGTCCTCTCGCGCGCCCGTGTTCGGCGTCCCTGAAGTCGAGGCAGACGTGCCCAGGATGCCTGGGGCCGGCACCCGCCGTGTGGGGTTCCAGGGGCACACCTGGGGGTGCCCGTGGTCCTGCTCGTGCCGTGCGGGACTCCGTGAGCCCTAGGGCTGGTGCTGGGTTCCCCAGTCTGCGCCCCTCAAGGAGAACGTTTGCGTCACATCAGAGCCCGTCGTGCACGTGTCTGTGGGACGGTGCGGAGCGAGGAATTCTGCAGGTCTGCTCTGCCCGGGGCAGCTGCAGGGAGCGGGGCGCGAGGGTGGGTGGGGGGACGAAGGGAGACGGGGAGGAACACGAAGGACAAGAGGGGGACGGGAGCGCCCGCCAGCCCGACGCCCACCCGACGCCCCAGGTCTCTTGAGACACGGCAGAGCACAGCCGTCCGGGAGGCAAACGCTCTTTCCCTGGGCACAGCCCCTTGATAAAACACGAGGTCGCTTTTCCAGCGCAAAGAACGGCAGGTTCCCCCGAAACGTATTTAGGCTCAGAAGAGTCTCGGGGGGAAGCTCCAGCTTTCTCCAGCGTGAGTCTCTCCGTCTTTGCCGGCGCGTTGACCTTCCCATAGCAGGTGGGGAGCCGGCGCTCCCGTCGCGGGTGCCCCAGGCGTCCACTCAGGCTTCTGGGGGGGTCCGTATCCCCCTTCTTCGGGATCGCGGGTGGGGACGACGGACAAGCCAGAGCAGAACTCATCTGAAGGAAGACCCCAGGATCTGCAGGCAGCGGAGCGATGACGCGCGTTAACATTTCCAGTTGGAAAAGGCGCTTTTCCCGGCATTTCCCTTCTGTGCTGGGCGTGCACGGGGAGGGCTTCCGACATACGCAGTGAGAGCTGTTGTACAAAACCTGGGGAAGCGGACGGAGAGGAGGTGTCAGGGGCCCTAGCCCCCGAGTGACCCGATTGGGCTGATGGGTGCAAACTGTGGGGTCGTTGCTTTATCGGGAACACATCACATGGAAAACTCGCTCGCATTTCCTCTCTTTTCCCCCATTGTCTTGTCCTTGGTTTCCCATCTGGGGGTTTTAAAAGAAGCCCACGCATCGGATCATTCCGTCTGTCCGTAGCGCCACAGACGCCTGTGACGGGTGAGTGTGTTTCATCGTGGTTACTTCTACGAGGTACGGACACAAAGATCATTGTTTCCAACCCAGCAAGGAGCAGAGCAGGTGGACGGGTGCAGGGGAGGGGGGAGCTGAGCTGACACCAGAGCAGAGCTTTGTTTGGCTGGCGTGACTGTGCGAAATGCCTGGGTCCCCCTGGTACATGGCACTGGGGTCCTGCCCGCTCTCCACCCAGCATCACCCACCATCACCCAGCACCACCGACCACGCTCCCGTGGTCTCCTGCGTGGGGTCTCTCCCGGCCGGCACTGCCAGGATCCCCTGCCATGGAAGTCTTTGCTGGGCTCTGGACTGTGGGCTGCCATTACGGGGCTCCTGGTGTCCGCACATCACGCCCTGAGGGCGCCTCAGAGGCCGTGCTTTCCACCCACGGGTCACAATCTCCACGGGTCGGGGAATCCGTCCAGGGGATGAGAGCCAATGGGGCACAAACGAGGGTCATAAGCAATCAGACAGGGGCGAGGACACTGTCCCCACGGGTGGGAAGTCCTAGCTCCTCAGACGGGAATTGTTTTGGACGTCAAACCCGTGTTCGCTCCGGCTCGGGGACCCCAGGGCACCCCAGGGTGGGCTTCTGAGCGCTGTGTCCCCTCCACCACCGTGCAGGTGCAGATGGGAAGGTTTCCGACAGCGGGGAGGTTCCCACCGGGACCTTCTCGGTCAGTCTCCCCAGCGGTCGTCCCCACAGCTCTGGATCCCATCAGAGGACAAAACTGGTTCCATGGTAAGGGTTTGTGACCATGAATGTGACACCTGTTTATACAGGGAGGTACATTGTGACACTGAATGGATTTTGCAATGACGTAGCGAGATCTGAGTTCACCCCCGTCTCTTATCGGCCACACTGCGCGCACCGTGGTCTCACATCGGTCATGCTGTGCGCACCCTGGTTTTCATCTCCTACCCTGTTCCCCGCGATGGCAGAGGTCGGGGATCGCAGCGAGACGACTTCTTCCCACACTGGCACCCCGGAGTGAGGCAGGGGAAGCCGTCTGTGGCACCCCAAGGCCCTCACGTGTCGATCCAGACCCCGCGTCCTGCACTGGGTACGCTCAGTGCGGCCCGCAGGGACTTGGTGGGGACACGCCCCAGGGCCGTCTGGCAGAAACCCGCCTTCGCATCCCTACGGTGGGAGCCGCCCTCCGTACCTGGGACAGACCTGCCGTCCCAGAGTGGATGTGCCGGAAGCAAGAATTCTGACACCGCGGGGTCCGAAGGTTCAGCGCTGCCTACACCCACACGCCGTGTGACGAGGAGCCGATTCCCTTGTCCCCAGAAGCTCCCACTGTGAGGAAGACACAGAGCGTAGATGAGGGGAACTGATGTCTGTTTTCCTCTGTTCAGACAACGTTTTCCAAGGAGGAGGAGGAAAGACAGCTGTGGTGCTGAGCTGGGGGGTAGTGGTGTGTCTCCGGCCCACAGGTGAGCTCACCGGTGTGTGTCCAGGTGTGGCTGGAGCTGGGCCTGCAGGGCTGTGACAGGTGTGCTCAGGTGAGCCCACAGGCGAGCCCGGGCCCTGTCAGGTGGCGCCCACCTAGGTGCCCACACGGCCCCGTGTTTTCGCTGCTCCGCCGGCTCCTCCGCGGGCCTCAGGAGGACTCGTGGCTGCGCACGGGCCGGCGGCTGCCCGAAGCCGTGTGGACAAACGCTGGTCAGGAAGCAAAGGCCAGAAACAAGATCAACGAGGTAAGTCCCGCCGCCCCCGCCGCCCCCGTGCTCCCTGATTAACTTACAGCGGGCGGGAGCCGCGCTCAGAACCCGCCAGTTTTTAGAAGAAGTTTACAGCTGGTCTTGTCAGGCGTCCTGCGTTTTCCTTCCTTCCTTTCTCTTTTTCTTTTTTTTTTTTTTAAGGAAAAGCTCCCCCGCGCATACCCCCGTCCTCCTCCTCCTGACACGGCTCCTTCAGAAGATCCCGGCGTACAAGCCGGTACATGACACCCGCGCGCTCCCCAGCGCACAGGCTCCGCGTTTGATTCCTGACACCGTCCGTGGGCGCGGCTGACAGCTCTCAGATGGAAGCCCGGGCGCGCGGGCTTTCAAGGGGGCGGGAGCGCCGGGCCCATCCATCGCCGGGCGTCCCGGGAGCCGCGGCCGCCTTTGTAGCGCCCCGCCGCGCCGCGGCCCCCTCGCTGGGCCCGGCCGGCGCGCTGACAGGCAGCCGGAGCTTCAGCCTAATCACAAATAAAAGCCCGGTCCCTGTAGGTTACACATCTTCTGTGTTTTGACATTGACCTTAATACATAATTTAACCACAAAGCCGGAGCGTGTGCAACACGATAAGAAAAGACCACAGGACGGGCAAATAAAGTGATGTTCAATCAGAAATCATATTTGTTCCTGAGACGGAGACGTGGGCGTCGGAGCAAGGGCGGGAGCAGCGGGGAGGGGAGGAGGGCATGCGGGGGCGGGGGGTGGGGCACAGGGGGCCGGGGCGGGGGTGCCTGCCTCGCTGCCCAGCCGTGTCCCCGGACGCAGAGGGGAGGGGTGCTGTCAGGTCGAAGTCAGTCCCGCGTCTGGGAGGCTCCTGCGGTCAAGTGCCCGTCGGCTCCCCGAGACGCGGTGCGTGTGCGGACGGGGAGGCGCCTGCACCTGCTGGTTTGCCCGGACACGCTGGTGCCCTGGGGAGCGAAGGAAGCAAATGTGGACAGTCGCGCGGCTGGGTCCCCTCGTGTCCCGGGAATGGGGTGGGGACGGCTCCAGGTGTCGGTTGTGAGGGACGAGGTGCTGGGGCAGGTGCGTCCCTGCAGGCCGGGGGCCCGGTGGCTGTTCCTCACACCATGACCACCTGGGTCTGCTTTCCAAGCCGCCCTGCGGTGGGCACTGAGTCCCGGCCGGACACTGTGCTCTGAGTGCGGCGGGTGTTCCTCGCAGGAGCCAGAAGCGGGCTCCTGTGGGAGGCACCGGGGTGTTGAGAGGGGGGCCACAGGGAGGTGGGGACCCCACTCCTGCCTCCAGCCCGGGACACGCGGGGCCGGCTCGGGGCACCACGTCGTGGGGCACCAAGGCTCGGGGCAGGGCCAGAGAACACACAGAACAGACCCTGCTTCTCTCCGGGAGCACAGCATCACGTGGAGACACAAAGAGATGTGAAGGACAACACACGCGGGCAAAACACACGCCACGTGCACTCACACACGCTTAAGTGCGTGCAGACACACGAGGACAGACGGACGCCCGCCGCCGCACACATGGGCACCCGTCTCCGTGCCCGTGCGTGCAACACGCCCAACGTGGACACACACCCGCGCACAGACAAGCAGATACACAACTCACCCGGCACAGACGTACCTCCCGCAGGCGTGGACACAAAGACACCTCCAACAGGCAGCCACACGCCCCGTACAAAGTCCTGCTACCCTCACACACGCACACAGACCCTGCACTCCTCACAGCCCGCGCCACGTACCCACACGCCCCAGTGCTCACGTCACACACCATCAAGCGGGCACGGACACAGACACGCACAGTCCCCAGGGCCCTGGCCTGTCCCCTGCTCGCCGGAGCCCAAGCTGACAGAGCAGGTGAGGACGCCGGCTGCGTGCTGGCCCCGGACCCTCCCTTGTTGCCACGAAACCCCGCCCCGGGCAGGGAAGAAATTCACCACCAGTTTCCCGGTTCGGACGTTACCTTCCTGGTCCAGCACCAGTCTAGACGCAAACACTAATCCGTGAGGCTTGGGTCCAGCCCCAGCCCACAGCCTTGCCGTGGCCACCAAGGATCCGCGGTCACTCACGATTCAGGCTCCCGACGAGGGACCGGCTACCTGCGAAGTACGAGGGTCCTGAGCTTCCGACAGCCCGAGGAAGTGCTGGTGATGGATGTCCGCCTGCCCGCAGCCGCGTGACACGTGCGAACCACACACGTCTCCAGGAACAGTGATTATTTGTGCAAACGAGGAGGTAAACACCTGCAGGGCACTTTCCCTCTGGTCCTCCCGCGGCAGCTCGGGATTGTGATCCTGGAATTTCTCCACGGAAAGAGGTCCTTTTGCTGTTCGATCTTCCTGCTTCACCGCAGAGAGGACGGCGGGAGGTTTACGGCTTCTCGTTGTTTTTGTACAACTCGCTGTAGAACAGCCCATGAGGGAAAACGTACTCATTAATTTTGAGTAACGAGAATAAAAAAATATACAAAGTAAAAATTAGGAGACAGAGGAAATTGTAACAGAAACACTTTGGAGACAGAGGAAATTGTAACAGAAACACTCCAGTGCATTTGGTGATTGTCTTGCCGGGGTCTTTATTTTCTGAAACACGTGGTTGTCCCTGACCCCTTAGGGAGGGCCGAGCGTTCCCTGTGCATTCCAACCAGGTCTCGCTGGGCCAGAGACTTGGAGCCGCTCTGCTGCTGGAAACACCTCTAGATAGGGACCCACGGATGCACACCCTGGGACACACGCCACAGGATGCATGCACAGGACGCTTGCACAGGACGCATGCACAGGACGCTTGCCACGGAACACAGGCCTGCACTCCTCCCACTGGAACCTACCAGGACCACCGCACGTTTGCGGATTTGCTGGGTTGTGGGAGTGTTGGCGGCACAGACTCGAGTTCTCCGAGCCAGGGCGTGAGCCTGCGTGCTGCTGCGCACATTCGCTCACGGGACTCTGCTTGGAGAGGACATTCGTCCCTCCCACCCGCAAGCCCATCCCCAGGTACGCTATCTCAGATCTGCAGATGAGACGACGCGTCACCGTTTTCCAGGAGGGATGAGCTGTTGACACACACGCGAGTGTTCCGCCGAGTCCCGGACCCGCTCCTAGTCACGGGGTGTGGCTGCACCTGTGACGTGTTAAGGTTCACCTGAGCAAGGTCCTGGCAACTGAAAACGTGGCCCTAGGGCCTGGGAGAGGCCACGAGCAGAGGTCAGAGTGTCGCTGCCCATCTGTCCACGTGCATGGAGTGAGCGTGAAGGTGGAGAAGCCTGCGGCCTCGGGAGCCAAGGGTGTCAGTGAAGAACCGACAAGACCCGCAGCAGTGAGACAGAGATACGTGGACATGAGTCTGGGAAGGGACGTGGCAGTTTCCACCCTTGGTGGAAGCCTGAAGAATTAGCCTCAGAGAACGGAACAGACCCCGGGGGTCGGGGGCAGCGGGACCTTGCCGAGCCCCCACGGACCGGGAGACGTTGTGGCCGCCATCTTGAATTCCTCCGCTGGTCCCCGCTGGCGTCACCCTGTCGAGATTCCCAGTGCCCGGCAGCCGCCCCGTTCCCTGGAGCGTGTGGACGCGGGGACGGCAGCAGGCAGGACGCCTCCACGCCACGGCATGCCAAGACACAGGTGGCACTGGGTCCCACCAACACTTGCCAAGTGGGAGAGATGCCCAGTTACCCAGGGTCTCAGTCCCAGCAGGACCCGTCTGCCCCAAGTGTTACGTGCCCGTGGGGGGGACGCGGGGAATCAAGGTCCGCGGAAGCGGAAGTTTCCATCGGGAGGCGGAGGAGGACGCTGCGGAGCTCCAGGGACGATTTCGACCGTGGCCAACGGGCCAGCCTATGGGCAGGAGTATAAGATTCGTGACAAGAGGCCAAGCCGTGGGACAGGAACACGAGATTCGTCCCAGCCACGAGGTGGGCTCTTGGTGGCCATCGTCCGATGGAGGGTGGACACGTCAGGCGGGCAGGAAGAAGGCCGCTCTGCCTGACCCCAGCGAGCCCGTGTGGGGGACCCGTGTGTCGGGTGCGACTGCCCGGGGCCTGGGACCAGGGCAGGTGCCTCTAATGAGCCGGCGCCGTCTCGCGGAGCTGGCGGGGGCAGGCGGTCGGGCAGGTGCTGGTGACCGACACACAAGGGCGGGGCGGGGGGACGACCGTACGCGGTCCTAAGGACACGGAGGACGGGGTGAGGGAGGGAGGACACGCGGTCTGACCCCGTCTTCTGGGACCAGTACAAAGTCCCATTTCCAGGAAGGAAGGATGCGGGTTTGGGGTGAACTCGCAGTACCTAAATGCTATGGAGGAACATGAAGACAGTTTATGGGTTGGCGTGGGAGCACGCAGAGCCCCCGTGCGGCCCGGTTCCCATTAATTCACAACCCGGGGAGGGGGCATATGGATGCCCAAATCAAGGCCGTTGTCTTCAGTGATTCTCTCTATGGTCCTTTCGGATCCGGCCGGATGCGCGCCGTCCGCCTGGACCAGCACCGACGCTGCAGCAGGGGACCCCACCTTGTACTCAGAAGGGTCTTTGGCGTTTGCTGTTATTGGAAAAACCAACACTTACCCCTTGGCTCCCCGGCTTGCTCGCTGCTCCCGGAAACGGTTCTGGTTCCGTTGTTGCAAAGGGCCCCACGGGCACATGCCATCGCCGCGCGTCCCTTCTCTGCACGCGGCACAGCTCCGGGGCCATCTCGGCGTGGAGCCGGGAGACGCGGGGCCAGACACCTGCACCTCGGGTCTCGGCCTGCGGGTGGAGTTGGCCGAGGCCTGCACTGTTTCCAGCTTCCGTCCTCCCTTCCTCTCCCTTCCTCCCTCTCTCCCTCCTTCCCTTCCTCTCCCTTCCTCCCTCTCTCCCTCCCGCCCTTCCCTCCTTCCTTCCTTCCTTCCTTCCTTTTCTCTCTCTCTCTCTCTCTCTCTCTCTTTCTCTCCTTCTTTCCAGAACACGCAATCGACCATTTTCAGGGAACGACTCAGGAGGCTTTAGGACGTTCCCTGTGCTGCGTAACCCCCAGCTCTGTCTGGTTCCAAAACATCCCCTTCCCCCCTCAAAGGACACCCCGTCGCCATGGTCAGTCCCTCCCCAGCCCCCTCCCCAGCCCCCAGTGGCCACGAATCCACTTTCTGTCTGTGGATTTGCCTGACCCGGACATCTCCGGTCCGTGGGCTCACACACGACGTGGAATTTCGTGTCTGGCTTCTCTCACCAACCATCGTGGTTCCAGGGTCTGTCCACGGGGCCGCGGGTGTCAGAGCTCCATTCCTTTTCGGGGCTGAATCCTATTCCCCTGCAGGGATGTACCCCATTCTCTTGGCCCGTTCGTCTGCTGGGGGACACTGGGCTGCTGGTGTTGCCCGGTTGCCGTGAATGGTACCACTGTCAACGTGCGTGGGCATGTTTCCGGGGGACGATCTTTGCGTGTCTTGGATTTTTAAATGGCCGCAAACGCCTTCTTGGGAATCAGGAGACTTGAGTGAAATCTTGCTAAGGTTATGGGAATCGGGGCCCCCAAATGTCCCCCGTGGTGCTGGCTGGTCCTAAGTGGTAGCTGCTCTGGCCAGAGACGGCTGAGTCTCAGTAGCTCATCCCCGAGCACCCACAAAGGGTCTGAGTCTCTTCTGCATTCACATAGGGCCATGCTTGCTCCTTGCCCAAGAGGAAGGGGGAGACCACCTGGGGAAAGCAAACATTACTGTAGCCACGTTGGTTTGCGTTTGCTGAACGTGGGCCTATGGGCTCCGCTCCGGGACCTCTGAGCAAAGGGGCTGCAGGTTCCTTCGACCGCAGAGCCGCTCCTGCCGAGGCCGAGGGGGCATCTGCTTCATTTCATTTGGGACAAAGCAAGGCCTCTCCTCTGCATTTATTCTCGGAGGCTTAAAATTTAACCACGGGCCACTGTTCCTATTTTATAGAGGGGCTGTGGCAAAGCACCTGAGACTGGGGGCTGCAGTAAGGGGAATCCGTCTTCCCCGAGCTCCGGAGACCAGAAGTCTGAGATCCAGGCGGGGCAGGACCACTGAGATCCCAGTGGGGCAGGGCTGCTGAGTTCCAGGCAGGGCAGGGCCGTGCTCCCTCCTGTAGCTCCCGGGGAGGCTCCTTCCTGCATCTTCCAGCTTCTGGGGCTCCAGGCGTCCCTGGGCTGGTGGCCACGTCCCTCCCATCTCTGCCTCCGTCCTCACGTGGCTTCTCCTGTGTGTCTGTGTCTCATCTTCTGTCTGAGGACACCTGTCACTGGATGTAGGGCCACCCCGTTAATCCAGGAGGACCTCATCTGGGGGTTCTTAATTACATGTGGAAAGACCCTGTTTGCAAATCGAGTCCCACTGCCAGGTCCCAAGTGGGCGTGAACACACAACCCCCTAAAGGAACAGTAGAGGGAGGGGAACCGCCCGGGTCCAGGACTAAAGCCAATAAAATGCCATTAAAGAGGAGAAAGGCCAGACCATCTTTTCTCTGGTTTTGCAACCCGCATTCCTTTCTACGATGGCAAGACTCAAATTCCTGTCGCGGCAGAGGAGGCTTTTGAAGAGTCCGTGTGGCTTCCGGGACCTCAGATGGCTCTCGGGGAACAGTCGGATGAGCTCAGGGTAAACCAATGAGAAACAGATGAGACGCCGTTCGGATGAAAGGGCGCGGGGCCGAGAGACGGGAGGGGGTGGCATGGTAGCGCGCTGGGGTTTCGGCGAGGTCGGAGTTCTGGGCTGGCCTGTGGAAAGCGATGATTTCCGCTACCGGGGGAGGGGGGCGTCGCTGCCGTGGTCTGCACGTGACACCGTGGGCTCCGCCCACTTGTCCACCTGGGGAAGGAGGGTCCGGGGGCGCTCGTGGGGGCGACGTTCCCTGGCTGCTTGTGCACGCCGCCACGGACCTGTTCCCACTGCTGCCACGCGGTGGCTGACATGCTGCCGTGCTCAGCCGTGCTCCAGCAGTGACCACGCCGCGCCCACCATCACGTGGAAAGACGACTGAGGCAGGCGGTCTAGGTTGGTTTCAGCTCTTTGGTGTGGAAAGAGGCTGCTGGCGAGAGCCCCCAAGGGGTCGCTGGCACCGGGTTCGGCTCCCCAGGAGGACCCAGCTAGGACGTGCGGGCCTGTCCCCCGGCTGCTCCGGGCAGTGCTCAGGGTCACAGACACCCCCAATGGTGGCCACGGCAGTGGCAAAGTGAAGGACCCCATTCAGAAATCAGAATCTGGAAGATGCCAACACGGCTTTGGGACGGTCTTCAAGGCAGGCTCTCCGAGGGCAGCTCAGACGTCTGTTTCCGCGACAGCTTTCCGCTTTCCGCTCCCGTCACGCACCGTCCTTCCTTCATGTCCCCGGGCACCAGCCCCTCCCGCCCGCCCAATCTTCTTTTGTTTCCAGAGTTGGGGTTTCCTTTTTCTTCTCTTTTCCGCTTTATGGAACCAGACATGATTGTGACTAACTGTACGGTTAAGGTGTCCGGCATGATTTTTATTATTATTGTCTGTGATTGTGTCACGTGAGCCACCATACGATACATCATGAGTATTTGCTGTGGTTTTCATCTGTGCGCACACCGTGCAGTGATCGCCACAGTCGGGGCGTAAACACACCCATCATCTCGTGTGTTCACCGTGTTTCTCTCTGAAACACATGCTGTGGCGGGAACATTTCCATTCAACTCCCTAGTCACATGCAAGGACACAACACAGTGTCGCTACCTGCGGTCACCCAGCCGTACCTTCGTTCGCCAGAACTTGCTCACGTTCTAGCAGAAAGTCCGTGCCGTGAACCGATGGCTCCGCATCTCCTGACCGCCAGCCCCTGGAAACCACCCTCTGTGTCTGCGTCCATGAATCTGAGTACTTTAGGTTCTACGTAGAAGTGTGAGCGTGCAGAACGTGTGTTTGTCTGATGTATGACACGAGGTCCATCCATGTTCTTGCACATGGCGGGCCTGCATGGGTCTTCAAGGCTGAGTGATCGTCCCTCAATTACAAACCCTTCCCCTTTCTCCGAGCTTGTGGTGACCAGATGCCCACGTACCAGGGTAGCTATTGCTGACCTCATTCATAGTGCTGAGGCCCACATGTCCTTTCTGGAATGCACAGGAGCTGTGCTGGGGTATGCGGTCTGTCCAATTTGGGGTATCTACCCTGCTGTTCACCTTTTCCTCTCTTCTGGCATCCCCAGACCCATGGCTTCCACAGGCTGGTCCACACCTGGACGGGCAGTGAGATTGGATCCAACCGGCCAGTCTGTTACAGCTCCCACATCGAGGTTCCCTCCAGGGGCCTGGGACCCTAGAATCTGTTTTCACATGGTCCCGGGTGACTCTGGTCCTGCCTGGGTTGGGGAGCCCAGATTTTCCTCCTCTCCCCCCAACCCCTGCACCCCGAGTCCATCAGCTGCTGACTTGCACTCACCTCGAGCTCATCTGGGCCCCTAGAAGGAGGTGCCTGTGTTGTCGCAGGGGCTGGCTCTTGGCCTGGGTCCTCTCTCTCAGAGCACCAGTTCCTACATGAATAATGACCTGACCTCCATCCACCTCCATCTGTTCCCTTCTTCGTCCTCCTCATCTTCCTCATCCAGGTGGAGGAAATCATCTAGTCGTATTTCTTCCTATGGTCCTCGGAGAGTCTACCCAGCTTAATCAAAGGAGAACATTAAATTATTGATTCGGTTGCTTATTCAAAAAAATGTTGATTATTTACCATGTCGCATGCACAGGATGCTGGGGACCCTAGCTCATGGGAAAGTGTGACCTCTGCTCTCCTATAAGAATGGGTGGGGAAGATGACACTCACCAGGTTGTGACCTGGAGCCATGCTAAATTCTGGGCAGTTATTGTGGGAGCTCTGTATCCACCCACCCACCTACCCACACACCTACCCATCCATCACCCACCCACCCATTCCTCCATCAACCATCCATCTTCCATGCATCCACCATCCATCCGTCCATCCATCCGTCCATCCATCCGCCCATCTGTCCATCTTTCCATCCATCCAGCATCTATCCAGTCACTGAGTCAATAAACCATGGCACCTGCCTTCAGATTACCGAGTCTCACCTTCAAGCTCTACATACAATACCTCTGTCTCAAATTCTTGAAGAACATTTCTTGTCTTCCTGAAAGGATACATTTTGGTATTTACTATAGGAGAAATCTTCCTTAACAATGGCAGAACCATGAGTTCTAGACTGAGTGGGTACCACTAATGGACCCTCACCTGTTTCCAATTCCCCTACTGAAAAGACAAGAAAGGCCTCTGGGCAGGCCTTAAAGTCTTGCCTTCTATGAAGGCACCAACTTGCTTCCAGCTCCTTCTTCATCTTTCTGAGCACCCATCTAGCTGAGTGACATCATCAGGATCTCCATCCCTCATCTGCCAGGACAGGATTCCAAAATCACTTTAGTTTCCCAGATTTCTTCTTCTTGTCCCTGTGTTCACGGCTCACCATGTCATGCTGACCTCCTTCCTTTAGGACCTCCTGGCTCTGTCCTTGTACCTCCACTTCCCCTTGCCCCCCTCCGGTCAGGGACTCTGCTGTCTTCTTCTGGCTTACCAGGATCAGGACGGCTTCTCAGCTGGAGTCTCTGCCTCTTGTTTCTACTAGTTCTTGCATGGGGTTTTCTGAGGCTGCTGCAACGAGGTACTGCAAACTAGTGGGTGGGACATCAGAAATGTATCTTCTCATCATTCTGGAGGAGGCCAGATGTGTGACACCCAGGTGTCACCAGAGTTGGTTTCCACGGAGTGCCGCGAGGGACAATCTGTTTCAGCCCCCTCCCAGCTTCTCCTGGTTTTCTGGCAACCCCTGGTGACCCTTGGCTTGTATGTACACCACTCCAATGTCCACCTGTGTGGTCGCAGGGTCTGCCTCTCTTCCCAAATGTCCCCTTCCTGCAAGAACACCAGTCACATGGGAGTAGGGGTGCACCCTGAGGCACAGTGACCTCATCTCCACTTATTATGTCCATCGTGATTTATTTTCAATGATGGGCACCTTCTGAGGTGCTGGAGATGAAGACACTCACACACGAGAGTTTGGTGGTGGTTGGGTGGGGGGGACACGAGTGAGACCATAATGCTTGGATTCTACCAAAAGTCCACGTGCACTTGTGGTTGAAAGTGCCTTATGTGTGGCTGGCAGTGGCACTAAAAATGGCACCCATGTCGTGTCGTGGAGCATGTGCATCTCATGCTGAGTAGAAACTGCTCAGACAGAAGGCACGTGGCAATAAAACGGTGACACCAAAAAAGCACAACTTGCTTCTGGGACAACAACTCACATGTAGGAAGTGGAGAAGCAGTCGCAAAGGTCTCGTTTTAGGGCTGCCGGCAAGAGGGAGATGGGCCCTGGGATCACAGCAGGAACCCAACGAAACCTCTGTGTCCTGATTTCACTCGGGGGCCATTACTTTGGTTTCCATGGGCACGGGCCCGGGGAAAAACTCTTGGTTTCTCTGGAACGCTCGGGCCGCTTGTCCGTTTCAGAGAATTAAACTGCAAAGTTGAAGTAGAGCATCTTAAAGACCATGAGAATGCACAGGTATGTTTTATGGAGCCACCCGGGGCACGGAAACATAAATGATCAAAGCGTTTGCATGGGCATGTTTTCCCACTTACACAGAGCAGAGCCCAGTGCGCTGTGATCTTAATTGTGGTCAAAGGTGACTCTCCCCGAGCGGGTGGTCCTCTTGCTGCCCTGCTTGGGGGGCAAGGTGGGGTCAGCAGCTCTAATGGGTGCCTCTGGCCATCTGAGGGCGTCTCGAGTCCCTGCACAGGGTGACTTTGAAATCAGAAATTAAAACTCTTCTTTATTCAACAAAGCCATGAGCTTTGGGTGGTGTTCATGGTCAGAGTGCGGCAGGGAGGAGGGTGTTGATCCAATCATGGGGCTGGAGGCCACACCACAAGTGTGAGGTGAGTCTCTTGGGGCTAAAACCAAGGTGTCTGCAGGGCTGCATTCCATCTGGAGGCTTGGGACAGAAGATGGCCGTCCTTGCCCTTCCCAGCATCCCGAGGTTCCTGTGTTCCTTCACGGATGGTGCCTCCTCTGCCTTCTCTGCACATCGTCCCATCTCTGGCCTCACCTCACGTCCCTCCTCCTCAGGGTGAGACTCCTGCGTCTCTCTCACAGGGAGCCGTGATGGAGCGATCCCACCTGGATAATCAGGATGTCTGATCCCATCTGCAAAACCCCTTTACTGTATGAGGTGGCACATTCAAGGGTTCTGGGGATCAGGACGTGGACATTTCAGGGGCCCCTATTCAGCCTGGCACATTATCGAAGGTCACAGTCACAGGTTCTAGAGACTGACATGTAGACATTCCTCTGTCTCCCAAATGAGGATCAGGACACGGACATCTTTGCGGACATTAGTCTGTTTCCCACATGGGGATTAGGATGTGAATGCCTTTGGGGACATTTTGCTGTCTCCCACTTCGCGATTAGTATGTGAACATCTTTCGGGACATTTTTTCTGTCTCCCACAGCACTAATCAGATCTTTTGCTGCTTCTGACATTTTTGTTAGACTCAGGCTCCTTCGAGTCCAATTTGTACCAAAGGGCATTGCCAACATTTTCGTTAGGCACATGCAGAACCAATTAGGAGGACTGCAGGGTCAGTCTCTTGCCCGAGTGCCTTTCATGACTTCTGCACGGTATGAAGTCACAAGATGAACAAGAGGAGGTAGAAGACACAATTCTGAAATGGGTGGTTATTAGGTCCAATGCATCAGCCATTCAATCAACAAACATGATGAGATGTCCACGTGTCCACGTTGTGCAGGGCTAGAAATCCTCAAAGTACCATGGCGTCCCTCAACCCAGTTGTGGTCTGAGAGGGAATGGAATGGCAATCTCACGGTGGGAAAGCAGCACCAGTGGGATGTCTCTGGTGCCGAGTTCTGTGGGACCCTATGCCCTCTGTGATGCTCTGCCTGTCGCCCCCCTTCGGAGCAGCAGGGATGGTCTCCACATCTTCAGGATGAGCTGGAGACCTAGTCTTCACACCACCAATGCCCGAGGGACAGCAGACTGTGATTTGTGGATGTCCTGGGAGGAACGAGAAGGCCATGTGCTCACATGGTGTTCACATTGCAATGGCAAATGTCGTCTGTGGTTGACATTTTCAGTGAATTGACATTGACTATGTGCCAACACCATGCTTACCATGCACATGCCCCAGGCTTGGCATCCTGGTTCCTGGGTCTCTCTTTGGTCCTTTGATGGTCACATTTCACAGTTGAGGGACAGAAGTGCCAACTGCAAGTCTGGAGGGAGTGTGAACTGTCCCAAGCGTTTATGTCGACATCATGATGGTGAACAAAATCAACATCACGAATGGGAAAACCAGCGTGGCATGGGGCATTCTCCTGTGTCTTCTAGATTCATAGGACATTCATCCGTGCTACCTTTGGTGGTCTAGTCCCGCTGTGAGGGCTGAGCATCCTTTGTCCTGACTGTGCATCACAGAGATGTTTTGTGTAGTGTTGTGTGGCGGGGACATCACAAGCTCAGGTGAATCTTTGGCTGAGTGTCCCTGTGCCCTGCTCACATCAGGACAGGTGCAAGGAGACTCCCATGGCTGGACAACCTCTTGGAGGCGTTCGGCTCAGTCATGAGTCCTGTGGGGTTGTGGGAACCGCTGGGACCCCTCCCCTCCAGTTCTGAGGAAGACTGAGGTGGTGGGAGAGGGCGGTCTAGCCATTGCGTCCAGTGAGATGCACACATGATGGTGGTCATGTTCGTCGGAAAGTCCCACCCTATTCTCTTACCAGAATATTTTTAACACCTTAATGTGGTCAGTGGCAGCCAAGCGGATGGACTAAGGTACACATGGCTCCCATTTCAGCATTCCCGTTGGCTGAGTGTTGACATCCAATGAGTCCTGGAAGAGCAGGGGGCTGTGGCGAACCGTCCATGGCACTAGAAGGGGCAGGATTGAAAAGGAAGCCTGTGTGAAGAAGCACCAGGTGAAGCTGGCATGTCACATTGGTCCTGTCAGTCCACAGCATGAGACCACAGGAGGCGCGAAATGGTGGGCAGAGCCATTGCTAGGCTTGGAGCCATCCAGCTTGGTTGAATGGATTAACCAAGACAGCATAATCATACCACATCTCTGAGTTGTGTAGACGAAACAACGTGATTTTATGCAACGCGGAGACTTCGAGTTGGCTGAAAACCTTAGGGCAAATGTTTCCTAACTGACGAGGAACTCCATTCTGCCCCAAGGATGCTGGCTCCCGGAGTCTAATGCTTACATTTTAATAATTTTGGGGGGAAGCATAAAATCGTTCTCGGGTATGGCACTCTTCAGTGAGTCCTGACTTGGGGAACAGGGCTTTCAGATGCTGTTGTGAGGTGGCACGGGCATCCTTCAGAACCACTTGGGGTACACAGGTCTAGAGGGGCCTCAGGAAATCTGCACCCCCCCCATGCTCAGCATCTTACTCCTCCCAAGGAAACTGCATTTGGATGAAGGGTTTGTCCATCTAGAAGTGCCTGGAACCATCCAGTCCAAGAGCAAGAACTGAGGTTTGGTGAGTCCGTTCATTGAAGAAGGAAAACTAATACTTACCAGGGGCAAGGTGTTCCCTGAAATCCAATGACATTCGCCAAGGGGCTCCTCATTCTTGTAATGTTTGGAGGAAACGGACCGGCCCCCTGCTCAGGTCTCTCAGGGAAACTCTTAATTGCCCATCCCCCGCTGGCTAGATGGATCCTTGGCCACCTCCATGGAAGACCACGGAGATACTGCTGAAATCTGTCTTGGAGCTTCTGTCCCATTTAACGGCATATTTGGGTAACAGACCAGTAGACATACAGAAATGAGACAGAAATCGTGATTCCAGCAGGCACAACGAAGGAGGCACAGCCGGGTGTCACAGAGACAACAACGCGCCATCTTTGTTCTACGAAGAGCTGACATTTGGGCCCCAAGATGAGGAGGACGAGACCACCCACATGTTATTTTGAGGTTTGTTCCTGAATGTGGGTTCTTGGGGTCTTGGAAAGTTCTTTTAAATGCTCTGCTCTCGCACGGTAAACAGCACGCAGTCCACGCGTGAGTCCACCCCACTGATCCAATGCCGTGGCAGAATGAGTGAAACCTGGCCCCGATTTTGGGGCCGGGGGATCTGAGTTGGGACTGTTGTTGGATCCCAAGTACGGTCATCACTCCACGGTGCCCCCTGCCCATCCGCCTGCCTCTCGGACAGTCCTTCAGGATGCAGCATTGGGGAAATTCTTCTTGGCGGCTGACCCGAGGGCCCTGTGCTTCAGCCTGAGCTCGAATTTGTTGCTTCTGCTCTGGTTCGTTTTTCGGCTGGAAGACATCTGAGCTGGCCCCTAATTGTTCCCTGCTGTGGCTCCCATACGCCTCCCTCTGCCTGCGATCGCAGCTCTCAGGGTTCCTCCTGGAGCAGGATTTCCCTCTGGGACCCCATGGCCTGAGTCAGGCCTCCCAGTGGGGCACACTCCGTTTTGGGGCAAAGACCCAGGAGAAAAAGTGACTCTTTTTGTGTTTGAAGCATATAGTAGAGGGGTTCAGCCAGCAGAGGACTCTGTGGGTATAGATATAAATGCAGAACCATTCTAAATGCATCTCAGAGCGGGAGCAAACGCTCTTGGAAAGAAACAGCGGCCCTCTCAGGTTCTCAGATTCTTGGAGGGTTGGAAATCAGTCCTTTGAGGTTTTTCGGGGCTGATCTGCCTCCCAGGGGACACTCGGCACTACTGGGGGACATCTATGGTTTTGTTCCCGCTGGAGGGTTGCTTTTCTCTTCTGGGAGGTGCAGACCAGAGATGCCGCCCAACATCACATAACACACAGCACCCCAGCACGAAGAATCATTCTGCCCGAAATGCCAGTCGAGCCGAGGTTAAGAAACCCCCGTCTGGAGGAATCTAGAACATTCTGCAGACTCTGAAATGGGGGTTCCTTTATGTGAAGTGGCAGGCCAGTGACTGAGGTGGGTGGCCCTTCCTGCCTTAGCCCAGCCGCTCCCAGGTGTGGTCACCACAGCATGAGCCATCGGTGGGTGAAGGTATGTGGGGTGCCTGATGTGGTTGGGAAGAACGCCCGTGTCCCTCTCTCCAAGTCTGGCCCCTGCTGGTGCATGGAACCCACTCCCCACGGAACAAGGCACTGGAGCTGAGGGTTGCTTGTGGCTACACAACCTGCCTGACGGCCGAGGGACACTCTCCAGAAGGTGTCCTGTCTCTGGGCTGCTGACACACCAAGGCAGGGTGACATCAGCTGGTGGACAGTCAATGCTTGTGCTGGTGTTTTGGTCATGTCTGTAGGCTTTGTTGTCATGAACCGGAACAGAGGGCAGCGTCCCACCTCCAAGTGGGGTCTCCAGCCCATTCTCGTCGGCTCACGCGGCTTCCTGCGGTGAAGGCTGGAGGTGGAGACACAGCATCCGGGAGGGAAAGACTGTTTTGGTCACGATGTGCTGTATTTGAGGAAAGAAACGGGGTCTTTGGGAATGTCGCGAGCTCCCTTCGTTGCCAAGATGCCCGGTCAAACACAGCCGGGTGTCCGGAGGATTCCAATAAAAACACCATCAGAGGGTCATTTGGAAACGGTGCATTGGGGAGGGGGCTTGTGATGCATAGATTTTTCTGGGCTTTTGCCCCCTGGGCACTTTCGCCGCATTTCTTTTTTTTTTTTTTGGCTTTACTGCAAGGGAACTCAGCGCAATGCTTGGTGGAACCTCCCTGAGAAAGCTTGGTTTCACTCGGAAAGGAAACAAAGGTGATTTTAGGTGATACACCGTAGCAACATGAGGGTGTGGAATCCAGTGCATTGGGAACTCTGTGGTTTGCAAAACTGTGCCTCTCCAG
This sequence comes from Enhydra lutris kenyoni, assembly GCF_002288905.1. Taxonomy (NCBI): domain Eukaryota; kingdom Metazoa; phylum Chordata; class Mammalia; order Carnivora; family Mustelidae; genus Enhydra; species Enhydra lutris. The sequence goes on along the minus strand of NW_019154136.1, from coordinate 13,760,150 downwards.
GAAGTCTCCATGTGTCACCCCCGTTCCCTGGAGGCTCCTCAGCTGGGTGGGCGCCCGGGTTTCTACTGCAGACGGTGACAGGTGCCCTGCTCCGAATACACTGCGGCTTCCAGCACAGATGTGAGAAAGACGGGGGAGGCCGTTTTGCCATCCGGAGGTTAGGAACAGCAAAGCGCATGCTGGCTTTAAGTCAGGATTCCTTGCTTTTGCTCGAAAAACCTGCGCAGAGTGAGCATTTTGTTACCGAGCCGTGGCTCTGAGTGGCTGCGTAGAAAAGCCCGATTATGTCGCTGGCATTCCTGCCCCGGGCGGAGCGGGTGCGTGTGGACCCAGGCCTTCTCCCTGCGGGGTCCTGGGATCCGCTCCGACAGCTCTCCAGCCTTCACTGACGGCAGTTTATTTTCCCTGCCTGGAACCCCCATGTGACGCGCGCCCCCAGCGCACGGTTCCAGGCAGCGGCCCAGACACTCGGGGAAATCCGCTGGCGGTGTTTGATTACACTTCTGCGCGTCAGGACACTGCGTAAACACAGGTGACAGCCCAAATAAGCACCGGTTAATTTAATTTGAGCCTGGCCAGCGGGGTGGTCACGCTGAAATGCGGAGGGAGGTGGGAACCGGCGTGTCTGGGGTGGCTTTGCTCCCATCGTAGGGCCCTGTTTGCACCGCGCTTTCCCGCGGAACATGGTTTCTCTGCCGCGCGCGCGGAGCCCGGCTTCTCAACGGCATTGAGCGCTTGTGACGAGGACCCTTGTGTTTGGAAGGCTTTCATCCCTTCAAGTCTGTATCTCTGCCTGTGTCTGACTAGTGACACACAACTAGGGCAGCGTAACACTTGCGATTTGACCCGTTTACCAATTGCGGCTGCTGGTAACCAGCACGGGGAGCCCACGGCCTCGGTGCGTCTCCACCGGAGCCGCTGTATTCGGGGGCCTTTGGCAGCGGTGCTGGGAACCAGGAGGGTCTTGCCTGCAGGCCGTGGAGTCGGCGGTGTGGCTGGGTGCCTTGCTGGAACCCGGGTGACATGCCTTAAGGGTCCTGCAGGCAGCCGTGGGAGGGGGCTCTTTCGGGAAGGCGCGTGCGGGCCGCCATTGTTTGGGGGGCTTGTGGGAACCCCAGAAGGAGGTGAGGTGCAAGGCCATGGCGGCGGCCAGGCAGCGCGCACCACCCTGTTGCCTGGTGAAGGCGATCCGCCGGCTCCAGTGCACCAAAGCCTCCACGGCGGGCGCGCGCAGGCCGTCCTCACCTGCGCCCTGGGCTGGGACAGCGGACTCGGAGGAGCGTCCCACGTTGGGGAGCGAGGCCGGGAAGGGGTGAGGCCGAGGCCCGAGCGTCAGGAGCGCGTGCGCGCACGCGGCACCAGAATGCGGACCCTGGCGCGCGCCTCGCGAGGGGCCGGCCATGTCTGCCTCCGCGTTGGGAGCCGTCTGGGAGCTGTAACTCCAGGACGAGCTAACACTATAGACTTATTTGGGATTTAAGGCTTAGTTAAATATGCCCCTCAAAAAAGTTTTCTCACTTTTTTGATACGCGACTTTTGTTATCAGGGTGTTAATAGGGCGGGACGCGGCTGCGCGCGGAAGGAAGCTGTTGGCGCGTCAATTACACGGCGCTGCATTTCCCTGCTCATTAGTATTCTTGGATGTCTCTAATTTACATCTAAATGTACTGACTAATTTTGATCCAATCATGTCAGAAATGATAGGTACTGTGCGGGACGAGATGACAGCCGCACCGGCAGGAATTGCCAGAGTGAGGGATCCCCCAGGGCGATGATTTAATGCCCGAGTCAGCCAGGGCTGTCAGAATCGGCGGCCAAATCATGACACATTATGCCGGCAATGGACCCACACGGACGCGGTGCGGGGGGGGGGGCTCGGTTATTAAACCCGCGCCCCCGCCCGCCCCACGACGCGGCTCCCCGCCCCGCCGCCAGCGCGCATCCCGCGCGCCCTCGGAGAACTGCTAATCACCCTTCCGAGGCCCCTTCCGCCGAGCGGGCTGCGGGCCGTGGGGGGGACACCGGGGCGCCAGAGGGCGGCCCTCCGCGGTCTGCGCCCCGGGCCCCCAGAATGACATTTGCATTGTTCCCACAAACTTTGTGCAGCGTGTGTGCTGCAAGGATGAGCTTTCTTTCCAGGGGTGTGAGTGTGTGTGTGAGTGCATGACCTTGTGCGTGTGTGTATATGAGCGTGTGCGTGCGTGTCTCTGCGTGTGCACGTGTCTGTGTGCATGGGAGCGCCCGTCCCTCCGCGTGCACGTGAGTCTGTGTGTAAGCGTGTGCATGTGCCTGTGTGTGTGCATGTGTCTGCGTGTAAGTTTATGCATGTGCCTATGTATGTGTGTACATGGGTACTCGTGCGTGTGTGTGCATGTGTCTCTACGTGTGCACGTGTATGTGTGCATGTGAGTTCTCGTGCCTGTGGTGTGTGTGCCTATGTGTATGACGATCTGTGCCTGTGTGTGTGTGTATCTGTGTGCCTATGTCTGTTTTGTGCAAGTATGTTGTGCACGTGTGTGTGACCACGTGTCCATGTGTCTGCATATGCCTGTATATCTATATGGGTATGTCTGTGTGCCTATGTGCGTGCATGACTGTGTGTGCATGTCTCGGTGTTTACAACAGTGTGTGCATGTGCATGTGTGTGGACAAGTGTGTCTGCATCTGCTTGTGTGTGTCCATAACTGTGCATATCTGTGCCTGTGTGTGTGCATAACCGGGTGTACTGTGTGTGTCCATAACTGTGTGTTCATGTGTGTCCATAACCATGTGCGTATGTGTCTGTGTGTACAGAGCCGTGTGTGGGCACGTGTCCGTGTGTGTATGTAACCACCTGTGTGCACGTCCCTGTGCATGTGCACAACCATACGTGTGTGTGTCAGCTGCCCGCCTCCAGGACCCCTCTCCTGAAGGGAACAAAGACCCTCTCTGCACCCAGGCCCAGCCTGGCCCCCGCGTCTTCCCCGCTCTTAGCTTAAGGGGATTTTCCTGTCATAGGGGAGCCTGCATGGCAGGAAATGTTTATTTTTGTACCTGGTCTTTTTATTCCTCTCACGGAGGCGGAGGTGCAACGGGGGGCGGCCCCCGGGGGGCTTATTGCCCTGGGCACTGCTGTCCTCGCTGTGGACTCTGACGTGCATCTCCCAGTCCCGCCCGCCCACGCGGGAGACGATCCGGCTGCCCGCGTCACCTCTTCAAACCCGGGTTAACCACCGTGGGGTGAAGTGCACTCCCTGCTTTCCCTTGTGGTGGCTTCTCGTGGCCTCACTTGGAGCTCTGGGTGGTCACCTCTCGCACCCCTGCGGTTTTGCCTTATTTGTGCCGGGTTACGTGCCGGGTAGTTTCCTTAGGAAACACCCCCACACGCGGCTTCGCAAGCGGGTTGGTGTGGGAAATGACGATAGTGACGCAGATGAGATGAAGCATAAACATTTCTGGGGGGCGGGGAGCGGGGAAGCAGAACGGTGGCTCGGGAAACGGTGGAAGCACTGAATTCAGCATTTCACAGTGTCTGCTGCACCGGAAGGAATTCACACCCGTCCCTCTGCCCTCATGCACACCCGTCCCTCCGCCCTCATTCA
>NW_019154136.1:13717832-13756469 GCF_002288905.1 Enhydra lutris kenyoni | reverse complement strand
GCCCTCATTCATACCCGTCCCTCTGCCCTCATGCACACGCATCCCTCTGCCCTCATGTACACCCGTCCCTTTGTCCTCAAGAGCAGGATGTCAAGAAAAGCACACCTTCCTGGCCAGGCAGGGGGGAGCCTGGATCCCCTCTGCTCTGAGGACAAGGCACTCGGCTTTCTGGCATCAGGGAAGGGGGAGACAGGGTGACTGAGGTCTGATGCACTTGGTGGGCCGTCCTTATCCCGCAGGACACATGGCACTGACTCGCGAGGGCAAGGGGACCAGAGAGCAGTGTTTTCTCCCAACGTGAGGCTTCCCACGTGCATGGAAGTACCTGCTGTGTGTGGCACTGACCCTTCCCGTTTGGTGCGTGTTCTGCACATATGTGTGTCTGCTCTCAGGGACCCGTGGAGGCCGGTGCGCTGGGTAGGATCCCTTTTCCAACTTCCTGGGCCTCTCTGCCAGGAAATCTCGAGTTGGGCCCTTTTTTTGTTCCTTCTGGCCACTTGCATAACCAAGACTGAAGCAGTGACTGGCCACGGATATCAAAAGGCAGTTGTCCTGACATTTCTAAGGCGTTAACTTAGTATCTGGATGTTTGGAGGCAACACAAGGAATTAGCTGGTCCCTCGAAGGACGCCGTCCAGAATTAGGTACAATGTGTCCTCTTCTTTGTGTCCGTTTGTGTTTATTTGGGACAGGTTGGAGCTCCCAAGAAGATGCTGTCAAGGTTCCCTCTGTGTCGGAAGGACATCTGGCAGCCTCGAGAAGCCAGACAGGGGCAGGAAGCCACTCAGGTGCTCCTTGCACAGGTGTCCCAAGACCTGGAGTCCCTGCTCCAGCCCCCACACCACCTTCTGGAGCTGTGTGTCCCCAAGCAGACCCCATTTCTTCTGCGATACCCAGCATCTCCCTTTGCAAACCCGGGGGCCTGGATCACAGATCCCAACAATTACTTCCGGCCCTGGCGTTTTGCAACTAAATCTGCACAGTCACGGAACATCTCCTGGGTCCTGGGGTGAGGGTGGGCAAACCTAGCCCCATCACCTGCTTTGGTACGGCCCATCCAGGAGCTAAGAATGCTTTTAGGAAATCATGCAGTGTTGGTTTTATTTTCCACCCTTAAAAGGCTGGAACACGTCAGCAGATGAATATTGTGTAACAGAAGAAAGTGATATGAAACTCAAGTCTCCATGTCAAGTCCTGTGAGGACACAGCATGCCCTTCCGTATATGCATGAGCTGTGCTGGCCTTTGCACGACAATGACTGAGCTAAGACATTGCGACAGACACTGCGTGCTCTCACTGCTGCGCATGAAACTGTGTCCCCAAAATGCACATGTTGAAGCCATGCCCCACCCCCAGTGTGATGGGATTTGAGCTAAGGGAGGCATTAAGGTAAAAGGGGTCATTAGGGCGGAGCCCTGGTCCTTCATAAGAAGAGACAGCAGAGATGTGTCTCTGTCAGTGAAGACACGGCAGGAACGTGGCCGTCTGAACGCTAGGGAGAGAGTCCTCACCAGGAACCAAGTCTGCTGCACCTGGATCTGACCTCCAGCATCCAGAACCACGAGCCGTAAGTGTCTGGGGCCTACGCGCCCTGCTCTGTGGTGCTTAGTTGTGGCAGATGGAGGAAACTCCTATACGGAAAGTCCTAAGTCCGTGTCTGGTCTTGTGAAGCAGGAGTGTGCCCAGCCCCGTGCACGCACAGCCCGACGGTTCCGACTTCACCTGGTTGACCTATGGCTCTGCCCCGGAGGTTGTCTTCAAAGACAGGATTCCTGCTCCTGAGACTCCCCAGCAAGGGGCTGGAAGATGCTGGGAGACACCAATGGAGCCGTCCTAGGTCACGCCGCCTGTCATTCTCGGGGGGGATGACTAGCGCAGAAGCCCGGGCAGACGGCCTGGGGCCGGCTGGGTTCGTGTCTTCAAGCCTGCAGCTGAGAAGGGTGTGGCCAACGGCCCTGGGACTCAGAGATGCTTCCCGGAGATGGTTCCCGGGCTGCGCTTGGTCCCTAGGGTGTGTGTGCCCTGGGGTGCACGTCCATCTGCCATCTGCTCCCTGGCTGGGCTCCAAGAAGGTGGCTGTGACCACTCAGGGGACGCCTAGTGTGGACTGTGGGTTCTCAGGCTCACACAGGATCCTGGAGAGAACAGGAGGTAATAGCCAGGGTCTTGGGTTGCGATGGTGGAGATGTCCTCATGGGCACCCAGCTGGACACAGAATGGCCACATGGGCCATGGGGGCTACAGGACAGCCTCCTTCATTCTGACTGACCCCAGGGAGGGGAGGGGGCTGCAGTCACGAATGTCTGCCTTGGAATTGTCACTGTGCTGGCCACATGGTCCATACTGGGCCAGAGGAGCTGCTTGAAAGAGAAGGGGGTCCTCAGTCCTATGGGGTTGCTGCCGTCATATCAAGACTCGGGATATCATATGGGGCCTTACAAGCTCTCAGGGTATCTCATTCTCCTACTTCCAGACCAACACAGTCCCTACGGCAACATCAGGCTGAGACCTAGGGGTACTTGTGACGGGCAGCAGGGCAGTCTGCGGGATGCTGATATCTCCAGAAACCTGGCACTGCCTGAGTCTGGGGCCTTGAGAGCGTGCACCCCAGGCTGCCTGTAGGGGCAGATGCCTTGCACCCTGCTGCCGTGAACCATGGGACCACAGTCTGCAAAAGGAACAGACTTCCGACAGGGTGCTTACTGCGTGGTCTCAGACTCTGTGTCTGTGTTTCCTCTTCTGTGCCTCATAAGGACCGTTGTCATGGATTTAGGGCCACCGTGAACCAGGATGAGCTCATCTCACAATCTTCACCTGATTCCGTCTTTTTCAACATACAGTTTCCCATTACGGTTTCTGGGAGCAGCATGTGGACATATCCTTTTTGGGGACACATCTTTCGTCTCAAAAATGTCCGGTTCCCCACCTAAGGGAACAGCAACAGAGGGGTGTCTCCTGGCACGGGAACATGGGTTCCCTACCAAGCTCAGCCCCACCACCGTTCTGAGTGACCGCTGTCCCTCATAGCAGTAAACACAACCACATCAGCAGCAGGAACAGTAAGAATCACGACAGCTCAAGGACACGTGTCCGTGCACCAGTCCAATGTCCTCCCTACACACACCTGGGGTCCCACCTGTGCTCGGCTCAAAGACACAAACCTGGGGTCCCACCTCATGCCGCCTAAAAGACACTCTTTCCCTCTCCCTGACGACGCCACATGCCTGAGGCATCGCTAACCGTGAGTATTATGAAGTACGGCAGCCGGGGCATGGAGGGTGCTGTCCTGGACCCCGTGGAAACTGCCCGTGTATCCACCCTTGAAGGGGTCCTGTCCTCCCTCTGCATTCGCCGCCACTGGAGAACCAGCAAGAGGGTTATTCCTGTTCTGGGGTTTTCTCCACCAACATGACTTAGAAGCTCGGCCTCCCCGGGAGGGCGTCCTGGCTGGTGGTCCCTGCCGGCAATAGGACTTTTCACTCAGGATCGGAGTCACGACTATAAACCCTCTTGCTACATGGGATTAGGGTTTTAGAGCCTCCCACCCCCCGAGGCAGGTGTAATTCTCCTGGAAACGTGGACTCCAGCCTTGCTCACGAGGCGAGGCTGCGTTCCGGGCTCTGAGAGTTTCCTTTTTCCAGGGACCCCAGTCTGCCTCCCAACGCCACAATCGTCACCACTTTCCTCGGAGCTACGGGCGGGGGCGGCTTTGCCGAGTGGTCCCGGCTCAGACGGGAGTGAGCCTCACGGCAGCGTCGTAGAAACGGCTCTTCGTCTTCTCCGGAAGGGCTTTGGGGGAAATAAGAGGGCGCTCGTCTTCTCCCAGTAGGGCCTGCCGGTGAGTCTCAGGTGAGCACGTGCTGGATATGAAGCCCCAGATTTCTGAAAGCAAATTAATCAGGGACCGTGAATTCCCAGCTCGGGAAGATGAAACACGAGATCCTTTGAGGTTCCAGCATCCCTGGTGCACGGTTTCTCCCTTGGAAATTCACATCCCCATTATTCTAAAGACAATGTACGTTGACCTATATGCGGTGGCAGGAGTACGACGGACGGTGACCATAGTACTGAGACCGGGAAAAACAGGTGAGGACATTGGGGCAAGGGGAGCAGTGGGCAGGACGCATGAACGGACGCTAGGGCTGATGGGGCACCTGTGTGGGTCGCGTTCTCCCGCAGCACAGGCCGAGAAGGGGTTTGGGAGTCAGGGGGCCGGGAACGCATTCGGGGTCAACGTGCCGGATGGGCAAGACTGGGAGCAAGGCTGAGTACGGGGAGACGTCGAGGCTCGTGCCGGCTCTGGAGGGAGGGAGTTCTGGATTGGGGCACCCATCACAGCCGTCCTGAGTTGGGCTGGCAAAGCCCCAAATTGGCCCATCTGGCTCCGTCCTCGGGAGGGTGTGATTCTGGGCGGGCCGCTGTCTGCAGCGAGGCGGACCCCCAAATGGCTTGAGGGCGCCTGCGGACAGGCCTCCGTGCCTCCGCGTGGGGAGGCCTCCTTGTCGGGCATGAGTGCAGCAGCAGGATGTCTGGCACGAAACGGAGAATGTGTGCACACCACGGAAACGGACCGAAAATCCTCACGCACCTTTCTCCAGGCGTCTGCCGCTGCACCACCTGTGCGTGGCCCGTGGGTATGGACCACGGGTCTCCACGGAGCTTTCTACCCGCTTCCACGCCATACACCACGTATACGCACACGGTGAGGGTGGTCGTTGCGTGCACACGGCGCTGACTACATGTGTCGTCCACAACCCAGCAAGCGTCTGTATGTCCAGGAGACGCACCACACGTTCGCGGTCAGCGGCCCCGCCACCGCATGTGGAAGGACACAGGTGCAGCTCAGGGCTCTCGGGGGTGGTCACCGGCCCCTCCCCCGTGCCAGACAGTGAGCCCCAGGAACTCACAGCCCCTTGTCTTCTCCACGGTGGCATCTCCTGTGCCCACACAGGGCCGAGGACAGGCTGGACACACCACACACACTCACTGAACCAAACTGGGAAAAAATATGTATGTATGTATTGTAGAGAACGGAGGAGGGTCAGAAGGAGAGGGAGGGAGACCATCTCAAGCAGACGCCCCGCAGAGCGCGGAGACTGACCCTGGGCTCGATCACAGGACCTCGGGATCACGGCCGGACCCAAAATCAAGAGTCAGACGCTTAAGTAACTGAGTGTCCCAGACACCACTGATTTTTCAATTTTTATTGGTTTTTGCCATAGGGTCCACTTTGAGCTGCTCTGTGCTTGGCTTCCTGGTGGGGTTGGCGTGAGGCTTCGGGGCAGGTGTGTATGGGTTTCTTTTCTCCTCATAAGGATTTCTGGGTGACACGGCTGCTGGCTTGACGTGATCGCCCCGTGGGGCCCCTGGGGTCCCATGTCCTACGTCTGTGTCCTCTGTCCCATGTCCTACGTCTGTGTCCTCTGTCCCATGTCCTACGTCGGTGTCCTCTGTCCTACGCCTGTGTCCTCTGTCTTCCAAGGATTAGCTTCTGCCCTCATGCTGTTTCCCCGTGGCCTTAAAATGATCTTGGAATATTCCAGAACCAAGGCACTGCCGTCCTCGCAACGGAGCTGGGAGATCTTCCTTCTTTTTCTATTTCCTGCGAGAGTTGGTGTAAGATTGGTGTTTCCTTTCTTCCCTAAATGTTTGGCGGTGTTCCCTGGGGAAAGATCTGGGTAGTTCTTCACGGGGCGTTTTTAAAAATATGCATTCGACCTGCATGATAGATCCAGAGCTAATCAAATTTTCCATTTCTTGTGTCAGTCTGAATGGGTCGTGTTTTTCCGAGAATTTGTCCACTTCATGGACATTCTCCAATTTATTAGCATGCGGTTATTTTAAATATTTATAGCGATGTCCCCCTCCATTTTCAAAACTCCTGATTCTGCTGATTTCTGTCTTCTCTCTCTCTCTCCTTTATTTTTTATTAGTCCTACTCAAGGTTTATCCATTTTATTGGTCTTTTTATACAACCAATGTCAGATCTATTGACTCTGTTGCATTCTTGTTTCCTATTTTGTTCATTTTTTTGCTGCTTATCCTTCCCTGCCCTCTGCTTTCTTTTCATTTAATTTGTTTTCCTTTTCTCCTAACTTGTCCAGGCGAGTTTTACACAGTGGTTTTCAGCCTGCCTTCCTTTCTAAAACACAAATTTAGGGCCGGAGAGTCTGCCGTAGACGCCGCGTCGGTGCCAGGCCACAGGTTGTGATGGGTCGCGTTGGCACAAACATTGCGTCCGAATTGTCTCTGATTATCGTGTGGTCTTTCCTGACTCGTTGACACCTTGGGCCCGTGACACTAAGTTCCTGAACATTTGGGAAACTGTCCAAACATCATTGAAAAAATTAGTTTGCAGTTTAATTGTGCTGTGGGCAGAGATCACACTCTGTATGGTTTCGGTCTTCTCATATGTGATGAGCCTCGTGGGATGACCCAGGATGGGGTCGTTGTGGGGAAACTGGTTTTCTTGAAACATGAAACAATGTCTTTACTGCACCAACAGAGAAAGAATTCCGCCATATTTTTAAGGCAAATGTGTTCCTCGTCCTCTTCAAACTTGTGCATCCGCACTGGATTAACAAGCACCTTTCCTCCCCGCCGGGCAGCGCCGAGCGTGAACATCTCCCGCAAGAGGACGGACTTGTATGTTTCTCCTTTCCTTTCCGCCGGGTTTTGCTTTACGTATTTTTGGGATTTCTCATCCTGACCACAAACGTTTCTCCCGGTTGTGTTTTCCCGGCAGCTTGAGGTTCGTGTCACTCTAAAACGTCCTCCTTCACGTACAGGAAGGCCCGTTCCCTACCGTCCACTGCGCCCGACGTCGGTGTGACTCACCTCCTGTCTTTGAACTTGGTGCGTGTCTGAAATGAGCATCATGTCTCTCCTCTGAGCTGCTAGTCTGTGTCCTAGTCTGAAGGTCGAGCTCTTGAACTTTACAGATCTCGTCGGACAATCCCGATATCTGAACAACGTAACCCTGATACCGCCTACTGGTCCGTTATGAGGATGATTGATCCATCTGCCTTGAACACTGTTCTTACTCTCCTTGTCTCTGCGCGCCTGTTGTCATGCTCCCCCTGCCCACGTGGCTTCCGTCTTTGTCTTGATTTCCCCTTTTCCTTTGACCATATCCCCCATCAGTCGGCTTGCTAACCCTCCACTCTTTTTCGGTACGAATTTGTGATGTATTCTATTTTTACATAAATCTGGTATCTACCATCTGCGTTTCTCATCTGGAGCCTTGGTCAAGGTCACTCAGATCGTTGGCGAAATTCAGTTCTCTTGTGGTTTTAGGGCCAAGATCCCATGGGCACCGTGGCTGTTGGCCCTTGTGGGAGGCCCAGAGTCCTGCCACGAGGACCTCTCCCCATGTGGCAGCCTGGTTCCTGAGCTGCAGGAGCATCTCTCTCTCTGCTCTACCAAGGTGAGCGTACGTACGGTCATCTCGTCCTGTGAGCTGCTGTCCTACCACCTTTCCATGTGAAGTAACCTGGGGGGTTTGGGAGCTGCTGGGTCAGCATCTGACTCTTGAGTCTCTCTCAGATCATGGTCTCTGGGTCATGAGATCGAGCCCCATATCAGGCTCTGAGCTGAGCATGGAGCCCACTAAAGGATCTCTCTCTCTCTCTAAAAAATGTAACCTATCAGGAGAGTGACGTCGCACACAGCCACCAGTTGTTCCCTCGTGCTTGGAGAGGAGACAGATTAGAAAGCACCAGGCAGGGGGACTCTAGGGACCGATTTCAGAATGGCCCCACCACAGGTGCCCACAGTGTGGTCCAGATGGGCTTAGAGGTCAGGATGCCTCTGTGATCCGAAGCCACCAAATCTGCTTGTACGTGGTTCCCTTTTGCTTTGTATAGTACTTGTTTGTCTGCTGGTGAACTCCTACGCATCCCTCAAGACCCAGTTCTGAAACCCCATCTTGCACAAAGCTTTGCTCACCCTCCAAGCCTGGCACTTCCAGGTAGTGTACCACATGGCAATCCCGTCCACTCAGCCCTGCCGTCAGGCACGTTCCGTCTCTACGTTTCCCGCCTCTGAGCTGAGGGAGGGCACCCAGTAGGTGCTCAACATCCATTTATCCTGTGAATGAACATCCGGGTGGCAAGACACCAAGCTGGGGGCTTACACGGATCCTGGTAGATTTAAAACATGCATGTCAGATAAATTTAAAAAAATAAGGAATTAAAAAAATTACAGTGCTTTAAGACAGTTTTGAGTAGTTTGCTTTTTAAAATTCATTTTAAATATTTAGTTGGGATTTCGTTTTAACTCATTTTGAGGTCAAACATGCAGAGTTAAAAGACACAGAAACCCATTAAAAAAAAAATCTGCCCCAGGCCCCTGTGTTCTCCCCATCTCGACGGACGTCCTCCTGGAGGCCCCGCGGCCCACTTTCCAGACGGGGCTCCGGCTACTGACCTCCGCGTCTGTGAGTTCCTGCCGGCATGGGGCCTCCCGAGCCTGGGTTGCTGACTCACATGCGATGCACACACCGTAGTTACGCACAAGTACACACATACGTGTACACGCAGATACACACCAGGGCTTTCCCTTGTGTTTTTTCCTGGGACAGAGCAGGTGATGGGGTCCCCACTGCCATGGCTAGCGACAGGGCTGTGCCTGGGTCCCTTCACCCGTGCCCTTGAGGCACCCGTGAGGACACACTCTCCAGATCCGCAGTCCCGCGTAGAGGCAGCGTCTCCTTTCCATGCCGGCCTCTCAGGCCTGCCTGTGAGGCATGCAGAAGCTGTGGCTTTGCAGGGCTCCTGGACACACAAGACTGCGTGTGCACAGAGCTCAAGCAAACCGGCGAATCCAGCAGAGCACGGTTTACACTGCAAATAACTCTAGGAACATCCGACACTCCCACCGCGGCCGGAGCATTGACCGAACTTAAATCACGAAATGTGCACTCTGAAGGCGATTGGGGGAAACACCCCATGGCTGAAAGTCATGCGTGCGGGGGAGACACAGAACTATGGGCAAACACAGTCCCAGAATCATGGCATCGGCCTCCCCGAGATCCAGGCAGGGATGAGGGTGGGGGTCTGAGATCCAGGCAGGGCCGAGGCTGGGACTGTGAGATCCAGGCAGGGCTGAGGCTGGGAGTGTGAGATCCAGGCAGGGACAAGGCTGAGAGGCTGAGATCCAGGCAAGGCTGAGGCTGAGAGGCTGAGATCCAGGCAGGGCTGAGGCTGGGGGTCTGAGATCCAGGCAGGGCTGAGGCTCGTTCCTCCCGTGGCCTCTGTCCTTGGGACATGGATCCTGTCTTCTCCCTGTGTCCCCATGTGGTCGTCTCTGTGCGTGTTTGTGTCCTCATCCCCTCTCCTTGTACGGACCCAGTCTTACGGGGTCAGGGCCCACGGCCCTCCTGGTCTCACTGTACTTCTGTCCCGACTGTAATGACCCGGGTCCCGATACAGCCCCATGTGAGGTCCTGGGCCTGTGGTTTCCACCTGTAATCCTGGCGGGGACAGTTCCGTCCACCGGTGCACACAGACCTCTCCGTTCGTGTCGCAGAGGTGTGGTGTGCCTGTGGCAGGGCGTGAGGCACACGCCCCGGGTGTTCCCCGAGGGGAGGCTGGTGCGTCTCGAATCCACACCGTGAGGAGGTCGCCCTCCACTCCACCGGCCCCGGAGATGGGAGCCGCATTCGGGGGACAGGCAAGTGGGGCCGGCGGGCAGCTCCCCTCACTCCGCGGCGGCCGGCGAGGGGGCGGCGTCGCTTCCCGGGGTCCCGTTTTGTGCGTCCTGGACGCCGTCATGAACTTTAATTGCGGGGCCCTCGCATGCGATGGCTTCAATTTAGTCTCCATCAACATTAGCTAAAATCCGTGGGCTTGATTTATTGCATTAGCAAAGGTCCCGCGAAAGGGACGTAATTCCTCCTGCAAACGCCACCGGAACAGGAAGCCAATTAGGGGCCCGGGGTGATATATGAGCATTTTAACCAGCAGTTTACTTAATATCCCCATTAAACAAGACTCTTTGCATTAATCATCTCATTCTCCTCCACTCCATAAGGCTCTTTAATTGCTGCTTAAATGAGCCCCGTGTCTCAGCCCAAACTCAATCTTGGACCGGGAGAGAGAGACCCTTTCCAGGGCTCAGCTGCCCAGCCGCCAAGACCTGTCAGATACGATCACGTAACTGTCCACTTTTCTCACGGTCTCATTGGAGCGCCGGGAGATGGACAGAAACACCGCAGACGTGTGCACGCGGGCGTGTGTGTGTCTGTGTGTGTGTGTCTGCGCGCGAGAGCCCGGCGTGAGCACCGCGGGGCAGAGAGCAGCCGGGCCGCTGGGCATCCCGGAACCGCCCTGCCGGTCCCGCTCCACGTGCCTCGCACTGCACGAGTAGTGACCCGCGTCGGTGAGCCGCGTCGACCTGCTCGTCGGGACCCGGGAGCGGACGTCCACTGGGGCTTGTCCCGTCCAGCTGTGCCTGACCAGGTGGGTCGGGGACGCACCCCCTGGGTGAACAGGGACTGACGCGTCACAGGATGGACAAAGGCAGCTGGCCTCGTGGGGCTCTCTGGGACCGGGGGCGGGACGGCCGTCTCCGAGTCCAGCCGGGTCCCCCAGGGCCAACTCGGACCCCTCATCCCAGAAAGCCTCAGGACTAGCCCTGTCTTCCGTCTTGCCCGTTACTGGAGCACTTACCTGCGTCCGGACGCTCCCCCCTTCCCCGGGGCCTAGGTCTGCGTGGAGTTCGGTCGGGACTTGAGAAATGAAGCGGGGAGGGGCCCAGGAACACGGCGTCCAACCTGGGGTCCCGCCCGAGGTCCTTCCAGATGGACAAGTGGGAGGAATGCCGGGAGATGCCGTCATGACTCTGCACGCCCCGGGGACCCAAGTGACAGAGGCAGGAATGCTTGGATGTTGGTGATGCTCAGACGGTGTGTTTTCCCCAAATCCAGGGTTTGCTTAGAGAGAACACAGACCCTGGATGGGCTTCGGCTACCAAGGAACCCCTTCTCCTCTCGCAAATGCTCTTGGGTTCCGCCTGTACATGGGGACCCAGGACTCCTTGGGAGTGGCAGAGGGAGCTCTGCATTCTCTCTGTCTCTCTCTCAGAGATGCTCCTCCAAACGGTCCGTATGCCCGTCTGCACACAGATGCAGAAACACAAACGGGTCCTGGCATGCAGGGACCTATTACTTGGCTGAGAATAGGAAGGATGCTGTGACACCAGTGGCCAGACCCTGAACACACGATGCTCCGTGACAGAGCCAGACAGCAAGACCACACCGCGTGGGACCCCGCATGTAGGGGACTCCTGCAGAACTGGTAGGTCCCTAGGGACAGGGCGTGGATTCCTGGTTGCTCAGAGCTGGGCGAGGGCTCGGGGACGGACTCTCCTTTCCGGGATGAGGGTGTTCTGCACCCAGACAGAGGTACTGGCTCCACTGGGTATGAGAGGACCCGGGACGGAGAGGGGTCAGCACACTCTGGATGGTCAGTGCTTCGCAGTGTCCATTGTCCCCGCCTTGGCCCCGCCTCAGATCTCCTGAAGCCTTTCCCTGGAGCTGCTTTAGGTCGTCGTGAGAGAGGGAGAGGTCCGGAGGGATTGCGCCCACAAGCCAGCATTCACCATTTCAGTGACGTGAGCGCGCCGTGCAGCGGTGGAATGTTCTGGAAGCAGGTCGCAGGGGCAGGGGTGCAGTTTGTGACCGTGTGGATGGCACGAATCACCTGCCTGAGGATCTGAGCCGTGCGATTTGCCGCAGCGCCGGGAACTGGGGAGGGTCTTGGTGTGCACGCGCTGCCCAGGGCAGGGGCTGTTTCCACTCGCGGCCGAGAGCGCGCGGGCTCGGTGCCTGGCGGGGCGGGGTGCGGACGGATGGAGGAGCCTGCAGGCCCCACGGGAGCCAGAGCGGGTTCAGGTGATGGTGTCCGGGCGGGCTGTGGCTGCAGCTGGCCTTGGGTGCTGGTGACGTGCGGCCGCGCTCGGGTCAGGGCTGGACGCGTGGCCTCTGTGGAGGGGGGCTTCATCCCAACGCGCGAACTCGGGAGGAAAGAGATTGTTTCTGCGCACAATGCAGCCCGGTGCGGTGCACCGACTACTCGAGTCAGACCAGGCGCGGAGCTGCAGGGAACAGACGGGCCCCCCCTTAGCCACGTCCACCAAGTCCCTCTCACCCTGTAGGGCCACAGGGTGGCTCTGGTTTGGGGAACCAGCCTGTGGGCATCGTTCCTAGACCGGGGTGGGTCCCCGTCCGAGTTGGCAGCATGTCCACATCACCGAAGGCAGTGGGGAAGAGGAACCGGGTTCTCTCTTGTCCGCGAAGCAGTGCTCTTTGGCACACGGTGCACTTGGAAACATTTCATCCAATGAACCGTGTAAACTGTGTACTGGGCACCGCTGAGGGCGCCCTGGCAGCCCACGTGAATGACAGCCTCTGGAGTGTGCAGTGGACAACCTGAGCAACTGCGCATGGCGGCTGTTTTCCGCTGTAGTTTACTGTCCTTTTAGGACAGAGGCACCACTTGGAACGCACCTTGGACACGCAGCTCCCTACCTTCTACTATGAGCTTAAAACTGTGCAAGTTTTCCCAATTAGTATTTCTGAGACGCTGGCAGCCAGCGCTCCCAATCCCAAAGCCTTTCATTTCATTTATGGCACAACGACGTCCACATTTGTATCAGACTTCGGATCAAGACAGGGATCCAAGTTTTCGCAACTGGCCCAATACATTAACTGTTCCCGGCCCTCCTCCACCCCGTGCTCCCGGACGGGGCTGCACGGAATGGGAGAGACGCGTTTGGTTCTCTCGATATTTGAACCGTGGGTTTCCTGGAAGTGTGGGGTGGTCAGCTTGGAGGCATCCAAGTGGAACAGCGCTCCGTTTCCCCAGCGGTGGCCCAGGAGGTGCTACGTACCTAGTCAGCGGGAACATCGCCGCTGCCCACGGCGAGCGCGCCGTTACCGCCTGCCCTGGGGCCCAGGCGTGCGCGCACCCTTCCCCCCAGGACGTCGACCCTTCTGTGGCCGGACGTCGACCCTCCCACTTGTCCACGTCGGACGTAAGCGCGAGAGGCCTATTTCCAGTCAGCCACGTAGAAAGGAAAAGCGTCCCGGGGGTTCCCCGCGCAAAAATTCATCCATCCCCGGAGTGGCGTGGAGCTCCCCGGGGCTGCGTCTCGCAGTCCTGCTAGCGAAGCCGAGCAAGAAGCAAGAAGAGCGTCCGCTGCACTCGAGGACCGGCCCCTGAGGTCGCGGGGGCTCTGAGCCCCCAGAAGCCACGTCACCCCCACACCTGGCCTCGCGCACTGCATACGAGCGTTCCTGTAAATTCCCCCGCGTCCTGCACCTGCTGGGGCGTCAGTCCCTCGCGTCCACTGGAGAGCGGAATCCTACAACACCCGAATCGTCTAGTCCCCCAAATGAATCAGTAAACGGAAAGAACTTAAAAATATATTCAATTACCGTTTTTTTTTTTTTTAAAGGAAGGCACGCCATACCCTTGACAGCGAAATAAATGGATTTTATTAAGGCGGCGATTACAGGCCGTGATTATTTAGTATTCCTGTTTTATTATGTCGTCGGGGTCTGCGGGGAGTTGGGCGTCTCCGCTCCTCATCTGCAACATTGATTCCTGCGTTACGCGGCTACATTGAATAATTAATATAGTCCCCGTGATGGATGGCTCGCGCGGCCCGGATATTAGGTTATCAATCACGACCCACTTGTTGTAATATAATCATATTGAAAACGCGTCAGAAGCTGTTTATCCCGGGATGACGAGGGGCGCGCGGCGCTCTGGCAGGTGCGTGCGCTCCGGCCGCCGCGGGAGAGCCGGGAGAGGCGCGCGCTTTTGCGGCGGGCGCGTGCGCCTGGTCGCGGCCGCTGCGGCGACTCCCGGGCCTAGAGAGAAATGCAGTCATCTTCCCCAAGGTGCGCAGGGAAAGGGGCTGCTTCGTCTCCGCTGAAGACGGCGCAGGGGTCAGGCGGTGGGAAGGCTCTGCTGGCTCCCCGGGACAGCCCGTCCCTGGGGGCTGGGAAGGCCTGCGCGGAGCATGTGTGGGCGCCCAGGCTCAGGCTGGTTGGTCCCGAGCAGGTCGCTGTGGGGTCGCCGGCACCACTGTGCGGATTCCCTTCAGCTTGTTCCCCGCTAACTTCCAGGACGTGCTTGTAAGTTAGGGAGCAAAGTGGACATCTGGCGGCGGGCCCTTGGTACCTGCTCCTGGGGTCTGCGGGTGTGTGCGCCAGTTTAGAATCGCTGCGCTCTCTGCATGTGTTCCCATCAGGCCGGGAGCAGCCCGTGCGCATAGAGACCATGTGGGATCCGCCAGGCCGAGGATCAGCTCCCCAAGACAGCACCAGAGTGGTCACCAACGGGAAAGTGAGCCGCACAACCTTCTCCCGTCTCCGGTGGGTCTTGTTCCTCTTGCGTCTGGAGGCAAACCTGATTGCAGACTTCTGGGTTCCCTTCTCCAGTCGGGGAGGGAACCCTGGTTTCTCGGTGTCTTCTTGGACGGACACTGATCCTATCCCGGGCTCCAGCTGCACGGCCTCGTCTGACCCTAAGGACAGCTGCCCCTTGAATGGCTCAGGTCTGAACTGCCAGGTCCATCTGGACACCAGTTTCCCTTCCCCCATAAACACGGGACAGTCCTGTAAATGCGCTTTCTCTCCCTTATGATTTCCTTAATCACGTTTCTTCTTCCCAGCACACTTTGTTGTAAAAACGCAGCAAACACAGCACAGCAAACAGGGCATATGGAATGCATGTGCGTCCGCTGTTCGGGGCGCGGACAAGGGCTCTGGCCAACGCGGGGCTGTTACTCGTTCAGGTCTGGGGGAGTCAAAAGCTGTACGTGGACTTTGGAGTTTGCGTATGGGGGGCTCGTGCCCCAGTGCCCTGTCCCCCAGTGCCCCAATGCCCCGTCCTCCCAAAGGCCCCACCTACCAATGCCTCCTGTCGGGGTCACGGCGTCCACACGCCGTCGCCAGGGGCACGCGAGCTTTCACCCGTGGTGGTGACGTTGGCATTCCAGGCACTGCAGGAACTGGGAAGGCAGGCGGGTGGAGAGGGGGCGTGGTGTGCCGGTGGGGGCTGTGCTGGGAGACACATGCATAGAGCAGGGTGCACGTGAGGCTATGGTGGGGTCTGGGACAGCTTCCCCGGGCACCTGTCGCGGATGAGTGCACCCGGCATCCTCTCCCGGTTCTGGCGACTGGGCGTCTGTGATCCACACTGGTTCTGCCTGGAGGCCTCGGGGACAGAGTGAGAGTCCGTGCCGGGCTCCTCTCCACGCCCCGCTGGCTGCTGCAATCCTTGGGGTCCCTCGGCTCGTGGCCACGTCACCCCAACCTCTGCCTGAATCTGCACACACCTTGTCCTCTCGGATTTCTCTTTTCTTATAGGGACAGTTGTCATTGGATGGAGGACACCCCCCCCAACGACCTCAGGTCAGTCCCTAGTTCCACCAGCAGAGTCCCCGTTCCCACACGAGGCCACACTCCCCAGTTCCAGGTGGGCATGTCTTTGGCTGCGGTCCCCGCGATGGGAGGTCCTCACACCCCCACGGACACCCCCTCCACACCCCCACGGAGCATATCCGGTCTTTCTGGGGACGATACCCGCAGTGAGGGTTTTCAGCAAGACACGGCACTGAGCTTTGCCCGGCCCTGTTCTCTTGTTTCTCCTGACCCCGCACAGCCGAGCTTCGAGGACACCGGGAGGCCCTCGGCAGCCCCAAGATCTCACTTCCATTCTGGGCTGACCCCCAACGGGGTCCCTTGTCCTCCGTGACCCTCTGACACGAAACCCACTGGGACTTTCTTCTCTGTGTCCCTCACATCGTTCTGAGTGGTCCTGGACCCCGTGGGACCCTGCCCCCCGAAACCCCTCGGTCCACGTTGCCCTTTTGTATCTCTTGGGCGAGACTCTCCATCCCCTCCCACCCTTACCAGGGCATCTCTGTGGCCCACAGAGGCTCTTTGACCTTCTCAACCGGGGCAGCCCCAACCTCCTTCCTGCTCAAGTGCGGACTATGCCAGCCCCAAGGACACTGCGCTCCCCGTCCCTCTGTCCCCAGTACCAGCTTGGTTTACACCTGGAGCAGGCAGGTGCCTCCTGCCCTGGGATGCGGCCCCAGATTGCTTGTCTGCAGGACGGCAGGAGGATGGCCGTGCCACAGTTGGGTCCTCCTGGATGGTGGCCCTGGGTTCCAGCTGCCCTCGGAGACCAGTATGACGGTGTTCCTGCTGACGCGGAAACTAGGCTCTGCGGTGCACAGTGCGTTCCGGAATGGGAGACCTCAATGCGGCCTGACCACTCTGAGTCTCCTGTGACCTCCACCTGCAGGGACGGTCTTGGAGCCTGGACACGGGGAGGAGGCAGATGTGGGTCCAAGATGGCGCCACCATGGCCGTCGGGTTCTTGCACATGGACCAACGTTGCTCTCAGTTGGGGAGAGCCATCAGCCTGTTGCCCTGGTGTCTCCGTCTTCCTGCACTCCGGTGCACCCTGCCATCCTCGGTGCTTGGCCCTGAGGGCACACACGGACACAGTGGACCCAGAGACCGTGGGGGCTCTGCCAGGGTCACTGTAGCTCTAGATCGAAGTGCCCTCCAGCTGATCCGCAGGTTTTTGGGGACTCAAGGGCGTTTGACACAGTCCCACCCTCTGCTACCTGTGTTGAAGCTCCGTGGGACGCCTTGTGTGTCTCCAAGTGCACAGGCTTCCGTGCACTCGGCCGGCCTCCCTCTGCGCGTCTTGCTCTGGCTGACCTGTACTCATCACAGCACCCACCACGCGGCCCCTTCCAGGTGAGGCGAGGGTCCGAGTCCTTTTCAGGGCTTCGCGTCCTTTTCAGGAGCCGGCATCCATGGAAACCTGTCCTCCGTCTGCAGAGTGTGCAGGAGGCCGCTGGAGAGACCCCTACCTTCCCAGTCCGTTGTCCTACCCTGCCGTGGAGGGCGAAGGCACACATGGGCTCCCCCTCACTCTGGCCGGACAGCACCCACCAGGCAGTTGTGTTTCGTGTGTATTAAAGCACCCGAATAAGGGGTACCTCAGACGGCTGCCCCTATGGGGCCTGGAAGGATAAGGAACAGGCTTGAGGTAGAAAGAGCACATGCGTAGAAAGAGCACACAGGCACACATACACACACGCGTGCACACGCAAGCACATGAGACACAGACACGCATGCACACGTGTGTGCACCAACAGTTGCACATGGGAGCACAGGCAGGCACACAGGCACACCAGTATGCACACACATGCACCAAAGCATTTGTGTACACGGAAGCGTACCAAGAGCTGTTTACGTGTGCGCACACGCACACACAGACACGCACACGTATGCACACTGACGGCTGCACATGGGAGCACACAGTGGACACACACGTGTGTGCACATATGCAGCAGCTGGTGTGCACATGTCCACACATATGCACGCACATGTGCAGGCACCAAGATTTGTGCACGCGCAAGCCCAAGACAGGCACACGTGCACGCACACGTCCGTGCGCATGGACACACAAGCAGACACATGCGTGCATGCATACACACATATTAGCACACTCAGAGACACGCAAGCACGCAGGCAGAGACATGTGCATATATGGACACACATTTGCACACGCAAGCACACAGGCACGCACACGCACGTGAGCGCGCTGGCGCTGCGGGGCGCGGAGCGTGTGCGGGGCGCCGGTTGCCGTGAAGCCATCTGAGCCGCGAGGTCACTCGTGGCAATCATCTGCTCATTAGACGTGTAATCCATCACTCACGCAACGGCAACTCCGGCCGGCGTGTAGCGCAGGTTGGTTTAATCCTGAGCCGCTTGTCAACTGCATAATTCACAAGGGGTTGTGGGTGCGCGTGACTTAGCAGGCGACCCCTGACCCCCGCGGAGTAAGCAGCCTGCCTCCAGGCAAAATTAAGAGGGACAAGAAGGCAGACCCGCTCACGCACAATGATTATGCGTAACAGCCCGCTGTCGTTTTAGGAAGGGAAGGCGGCAGAAAGGGGGAAAAAAGGGGAAAAAAGGAACTCAGACAGAAAGAAACAGGAGAGCGTCCGAATAATGAAGGGTCAGCATTCGCGGTGCACGGGGCTTCGGGAAGGACACGGTAAATCACAGCCTTGCCCCTGAAGAGCCACCCCACACCCCAGTGTTTGTGTTTACTTAGCCGACTCCCAGCGTTTCTGGTAATTTCCGGGCGGGAACAAAGGAGGAGGCTTCTGGGAACCAGGGTGCCTCCTGCCCCCCTCCCCGTCCTGCCGCAGCTGCCCGGGACCACCCTCCAGCCGGGCACGGACCCGTGATTGTCGCAGGTGAGCAGGATGAGAGGGGACAGTCCCCACTCCTGTCACGCAGGTAGACGATGTTCCCCGAGGCACTAATTCGTCTGGAAGCGAGAGCAGAGTGCCCCGGTCCCGGTCCCGGTGACCCCAGATGCACTGGGACTGGAACGCGGGCTTTGGCCTGCCCGGCATTACAGATGGAGCCCGGAACCCTATTTTCTTTCCAGCTGCTGGGATGGTCCTGGCTGGGGGGGTCCCCCTCTCGAGAGGGGCCGCTGACTCCGGAGGGCGGGTCCCCCTGGGCTTCTGGTAATCAATAAAACTCACCGCTGGCTTGTCATGATTTACAATCAACCTTGACTCCGGAGAAGACACGTGTCTGGTGAAGGATCCGTAAGCAGGGTTGAGGGGTCGTGGTGCTGTGGCCGGGCTTGGGGTGGAGTTATGGGGTGACGAGGGTGGGGCGAGCCGCCCGCCCCGCAAGGCTTCCTGGGTGTGTCCAGCCCTCGCTGAGGCCACACGGAGCTGGGGTCGGGGGCTTGGGGCCCCACGGAGAAGCACCCAGTTCTATCCCTCCTGCCTCTGGGGCCCCTGCCCGCCCCCTGTGGGGTGAACCCATCATAGGTGGGGTCTGTGCTGTTTAACGTGTGCTTTGGTTCCAGGGAGCAGACGAGGGAGGGTTAGCCAGCGGCGGGTCTAGGGGTGGGTCCCCACCAAACCCACGGCTCTGTCTTCCTGGAAGAGCCGAGGTGGGTGACTCGCCTGTCACCCCCACGCCGCCAGGAGCGGCCACCGTTCTGCTTATGTCCCTGCCTCTGTCTGGTGCGGGGAAGACAAACAGGGCGCCACGGCCCTACAAGGCCCCGTGCATGCGAGGACCCCCTCCCACGGGACGGCCAGCAGCCTCCAGGACCTACGGAGACCACGTGGGCCACCTTGCTCTTTGCCCTGAGCCCGGGGGACAGGGTGAGCACTCATCCCACTGAGGTGCCGGTGGCACCTTGGCTGGGGGAGGTCAGGTCTGCACCGGTAAGGCTTCTGGGTTCGGGCTGGGCCCACGGGGAGGAGGAGGCAGGGTCCACGGAGGAGAAGGCGGGGGTTCCCGGGAGGAGGAAGTGGGAGTCCATGGGGGCAGGAGGTGGGGACTGTAGGACCCTGAGTTCGAATCCCAGCCCTGGCACTTATGGGGGACACATGACCTGACATACCTGCCTCAGTTTCCCCACCTGTGTCTTCCTCCTGGTGATGCAGGAAATGGGACAGGTTAGTGTTGAGGTACATTAAACGTGGGTTGGGTTAATAGGGAATGGGTTATTGATGAACTAGGTAATGATGGATGTGTTAACGATGAACTAGTTTATTGATCAACTAAGTTACATATGGGTTGGGATCCAGGCAGGGCAGGACCACTGAGATCCCAGTGGGGCAGGGATGCTGAGATCCAGGCGGGGCAGGGCCGTGCTCCCTCCCGAGGCTCCAGGGGAGGGTCCTTCCTACCTCTTCCAGCTTCTGGGTCTCCAGGCGTCCCCGGACATGTGGCCGCGTCCCTCCCATCTCTGCCTCCATCTTCACGTGGCTTCTTCTCTGTGTCCGTGTCTCGTCTTTTGTCTCTTATAAGTACTCTTGTCCTTGGATTCAGGACCACCTTGATCCAGGATGAGCTCGTCTCAGATCCTTCCCTTCAAGGCATCTGCAAAGACCCAATTCCCAGAAAGGACATATGGACATATTTGAGACAGACATGTCTTCTGCAGCACTTCTGCAGCACTCATCCCACTGAGGTTCCTCTCAGCAGCCTGGCATCCGTGCTTCCATTTCCCCTAAAGCCCCAAGGCAGATGCAAGCTCCTGTCCTTACCTGCCCCACTGGGACCTTGGGGCTTCATGACCCGGGATGGGGGCTGCTACTCAGAGCATTCACTGCCCCCTTACAGCGGTGACCCCTCACCATGTTTCTGGTCCCCTTTCCCCTTCCACGAATGCCCCCACAGGGGCCTCACCTACCACCCTGACCACCACCACCATCATATTCTCCTTCTCCTCCTCCTTCTCCTTCCAGATTTATTTCTTTTCTTTTTACAGCACTAACAACACTTGCCGTGGGATCCACCCCGTGAAGAGCTGCTGAGTTGCTGGGACCGTCTTGCTACCTGCAGGTACCATGGTGTCCCACACGTCTCCAGACACGTGGCTGTGGCCTGAGCGATGCTACATCCCCCAGAACAGCCACGGCCTGTCCCCTGCTGGGCACCGACTTCCTCTGTGTCTCCAGGGACGGGGGGGCCCTGGGGTGTCCTACGTCAGGCATCACACAGCCTTTGTCCCTCTGCCTTGACATCTGCACCCAGTGCCAGCTCCCCAAGGTTCATCCACAACCTCACGGGCCTGTGGACCACGCGCCTTGACCCACTCGCCCGTCAAGTGCATGGATTTCCCCCCTTAGCCGTGGCCTTGCTGCCCCCCTCCACCCTTTCTCCTCACTTTGTAAAACTCCTCCTGTTTTAAAATCAAAGACTTCTGCCCCTCAGCGGGTGTGTTCATGCTTTGGAAGAACCAGGTGTGGAGTCTGGGCCGATGTCCTCTGGTCGCCTGGTACGGGGTTTCCCGCGGCCAGTCCCGTTCTGCCTCCGGATCTCCTGACAGGCCCCTCTCGCTGGGCTGTTTGTGGGTCTGATTTGCATCCAACCGTCCACACTTGATGCTGTTTCCGATTGTTTTCCTGCTGATTGTTCACGGTCGCCTTTGCCTGTCTTTGCTGAAATTCCATCCGTGCCCCCAAGGGGAGTCGCTGTGGGGCTGAACACACCCTTCCCTGCCTGGCCTCCCCTGGAGGGAGAACGGGCACCCGGGACGGTCTCCCCAGACTCATTTTTCACTGGCGTGAAATCACGGTGCGCTCTGATTACAGAAGGGCCTTCATGCCCCCTAATAACCCATTGATTATGACAGATGGCCCCTTTCCTGGGCATTACTGGTGGGGAACCATCGTTCGTGATGGTCTCCCAGTCATTGGTCATCTTCAGCTTTGAGCTCGGGCACTGGCTAGACGATGGGTTCCTGCCATCTCAGGAGGAGCGATGGTGAACTTGTTAAAAAAAAAAAAAAAGGTACGGGATCTGAACGTCCCGTGTGGACCCCCCACATCCCCATCCCGAGACGGCGTCGCTTGGCGTTTTAACGGCTTAGATGAGTTTCCCCTCTTGGTGGACTTCCCGTGGCCGGCTCGATGGATGGAGGAGTTTTCGTGAATCTGCAGAGATACCACTCAGTTATCAAGAAGAAGGATCTCGTGCCCTGGGTGAGGACACGGGACAGACCTCGAGGGCATGAACCAAGAGAAGCCAGACAGTCGTCCCAGTTACAGATAGAATCCACGGAAACCGAACGCTGCGGGTGGAGACAGAAATCACATGTGTGGTTAGTGTGGGCCGGGGAGGGGGCTGTGGGCGGAGAACGGGGCGGGGAGGGGACCCCAACTCTCGGCTTCCTGCGGTCCAGGCAGAGGCCCCTGGGCTCCGGGAATCGGCGGAGGGGTGGGCCCGTGACACAGTCAGCAGAGCTCTGGTCTTGTCATGTGGAGGCTGTAGTCACAGTCCCTGGCAATGAGCCACATGAGGGGCTGCAGGGAAAATGTCTGGGAGCTGGAAAGCAGGCCGCACGCAGGTATTCCTGTGCGACTGTGGAGGGGGCGGCAGGTCAGCGGTCCGCAGGAAAGCTGATGCAATGAGGGCCCGCGGCTGGGACTGAGGGCAGGCACCGGCTACTTTGCAACTCTGCAGGGGTGAGCTCGACCCGGAGTCAGCCCATAGTGATGCAAATGACCCCGGACAGAGATGCGGAGGACGTCCTGCCCCAGGGCTGCTGCTTTGGACCGGTCTTCCTCTCAGGGGCTGTGAGGACTGTGAACAAGGCTTGCGTGTGTGTGCGTGTGTGTGTGTGCGTGTGCGTGTGCGTGTGCGTGTGTGTGTGTGCGTGTGTGTCTGTATGTGGCACGTGTCCATGTGTGTACATTTGCGCTGTCCGCATGGGTCCATATGTGTGCACCTGTCCGCGCGTGTGGATGTGCTGTGTGTACGCATTTTCATGTGTGTGCACGTGTGCCGCGTGTGCATATGTCCATGTGCGTATATGTGCCGCGTGTGCATCTGTGTGTGCACGTGTGCGTCACGTATGTGTAACATGCGTATCTATACTTCATATTCTGCTTCCGCATTTCCGGTTCCCCTGTTCATTAATGAGCTCCATGAACCTCTGACCTAGGGTTACTTTATTTTTGCTCCATGGCCCTTTATTACAAGCATCGCATTTTGGCAGGGATCCGACAATAGGTCTGTGTGGGCTGCGGTCGGCCTGAGGCTCTGGCAGAACACTGGGGTCTGGACACACATGCAGGGCTGGTCTCAGCGGATGTGGGGAGGGACTTGGGCTGGCTGGGCCCAGCCATCCTAGAGGAAGCCCTGACCCAGGGCAGTGGGGGCTTGCCAGGTGGGTGGTGTTGAGGAGCAGGACTTGGGAAAAGGTAAGAAGTTTTTACACAAGTTTCTTCCTTGTCTTCCTCCACTGTGTTCTTTTGGCATCCAAGATGAAGGGCTTTGGGAAACCCCATCACAGTTACGTTGTCAATCTTTTTCCATCTATGAGTATTAGGTGAGGTACTCATCACTGAGGAATCCTGTGTGTAACCATAAGTAGACCTTGTCTCCTCCTGTTACTCTATCATCCGTTAATTTGCAGGCCCCCAGCACTGCACCCCATTCGGAAGATGAAAGGTTTTCCTCCTAACAATGCCCACCCCTTCCTCCACCATAAACACCTGTTCTAAAGGGTTTGACTTGTGACTTTATACAGTCGCCTGTGTTTGCAGAATACGGACTGTTTTCTCTGTGTGGTTTTATAAATTCACACACATTGCCTCGCGCCCAAACGCCTCTGTTCTTTCTTTTTGCCCTGAGTGTTATTTTTGCATGCCTGTCCACGTTGCCACGAGTCCGTGTAGCTCATGGTTTGCAAGTGCCGCCTAGCGTCCTTGGCGAGCTCGTTCCCACCCCCAGTTCGCAGCACACTCCCCCAGGGTGGGCTCCTGGCTTGCAGGTAGCTCGCCATTGATCACGCCCAGGTGCCCATCCTCATATCTGTCCCTTTCTGACAGGGACCTTATTTCAGCTCACAAAATCTCTCCAGTGTGCTTGCTTGGAGGCTGTGGCCATGGACATGGAGGATGAGTTTGTCCCCCATCACCCTGCACCACTCCGTAGACCCGCCTCCCTGACTTCTGTCGACCCACACGGAGTGAAATACCCTCATATTCCGCGCGTTTCTCTGGTTGTTAGAGAGTTAGGGAACCTCTACGTATGTCTCGTTTCCGTCCCCATCATGGGACGTCCGCGTTCCTGTCTTATACCCGTTTTCCTTCGTGGGGCTTTCTCTTCCTTGTGGATTTACATGTCCTAGAAACAAGCGTTAGTGGTTTTTTATTATGGATTTCTCTTTAGTTATCTTTCATTTCTTATTTAAAATTTTTTTAAATTAAATTCAATTTAGTTAGCATATACTATATACATACACTATTAATCTCAGTGGTTTTAAACTTTGCGAGCATCATGCCTGAGGCTGTCCCGTCTCTGCTAACCTGGATTACGGTGCCCTTGGTTGAAGACAATCCCCTCCTTTGGCGGAAATAGGTTCTTGGGGGTGATGAGACCTTTGTACTATTTTCACATATGGAGTCCAAGGAACACAGACGATATTTATAGGTGTACGGTGTGTCTGTGATGCTAAACTTTTGTGTGGGGGGGATTAGGGAAAAATGTTGAAAGTCCTGAGGACTTTCCTTTCCTTTCCCTGAGGGAAGGAAAGGTGGAGAAGACCTTTGGCCAATGGTACGCGGTGGGAAAGCAGACTCTAGGCGTCACCCGGGACCGGCTGTGGAGTCCCTTGACCTGCGTGAGGAGGGGAGAGGCCCCGGTCTATAGGGTCCTGTTTGGGGCAGAGTACGAGATGCCCAGGTCGGGGCCGCCAAGCCAGTGGACATCTGCTCGCACTGCCTTCCAGGGCTCCTGGTCTTAAACACCTGGGGGTCCCTTCATCAGGGGACAATGTTCTTTCTCAAATAGGACAAGGCAGCCAGGGAACCGTACGGAGGATCAATCATTGGCGTCTCCGTTCCCATGGGGAAGGTTTGCCGTCAGCTGATGGGGGTCCCCGCATGTCCCAGTGCCGTCCCGAAGGGGGTCCTCCTGTGTCCATGCTGGAGACTCTGCCCTCAATTAAAGCCGGCGTCTGTCCAACCTGGGGTGGGAAGGACCAGCCACCAGTGGGCGTTCGGAACCGGGGTGGGACTTGGTCTTTGAGAGAAAGCTAGGCTTCCGGATGGCACAGCCGAGTCCACGGTGAACACATCCCGCATTCCTTGGGGCCAGGACAGATGGCAGATGGCGTTCTGTCTGCAGGGCAGTTGGAGGAGACGGGACGGGATGATGCCAGAGGGGCGTCTGTGTGTGTCTGTCCGACCGTACCTGGTGTTTGCGATTTCTCCTGCACCCCAGCGGCGCAGGGCAGTGAGCTCTGATGCCTCGGGGCCGGGACACCTGTCCACAGAGGGTGTGTCATTCACGCATCGTTCAAAGTGCTGCGCCCGCCCGGAAGCAGACAAGACGCTGCCTCCTCGTTGTGAGTGCTCGTGGGCAAGTGCACAACACACAGACGGTCGTATCCATTCCACACAGAGGGTCGTACCCGCACTTGGAAACTTATGTAACCTGTGTATGTAGATATAGATACATTTGATGCGTTAATACATGGCAATTATGTATGTAAGTATAGATACATTTAATACGGCAATTTATTTATTTATCCTCTAAAAGATGATTGATTTACTTATTTGAAAGAGAGAGAATAAGAGAGAGAGAGAGAGAGAGAGAGCATGAGAAGGGGAGTGTCGGAAGAGGAAGCAGAATGCTGCCATGCAGGGACCCTGAGGTGGGACTCGATCCTGGGACTCCAGGATCATGACCTGGGCCAAAGGCAGTCGCTTAACCAACAGAGCCACCCAGGCGCCCCTAGTATGTGAATTTATATATGGCCATTATGTGATAATATGATGACGTATTAATTCTATATTAATACTAGGTAAATAATAATTATAATGATTATGTATAAATAATTACAATGTATATATAACATTTACATAGAACAGGTATATAATATAATATATAATATAATATAATTTATATATAATTATATATAACACCTAATTTAATTTACATGTTATACAATTACAAATGTATACAAATATACATACAATTATATACAACTTAGTGTATCAACTCCGTGTTACATATTATATACAACAGCTGTATGTAATAGACACGTATATATAACTATACAATGATATAGAACAACACGTATATATACACAATTGTATATAATAATAACAGTTATATAGCAAAAGTGTATACGTTAAGTTGTGTTTACATATAATTCCATTACACAGAGCAACAATGTAATTATATAAAAGTTGTATAAAATTTCCGATTAACACGGTTAATCATGTAATTATAATGAGCAATTACAAAGAAGTTAATAAAAATTAAGGATACGTCAGAAATTAACATATAAGCAATATATATTAGCGTATATAAGTAACTTTGTATATAAAAATAAGATGAGTAAACGGATAAATAAACAGATATGTTTTCTTCTTCCCCAGAAGGCAGGGCTCCAGATGTCTGCACACCGGGCCGTGTTTATTCTTGCTGTTATTCTCGCCGATTGGCCCCGGGTGCAGGGAGACGGCCAGCGGTCATCCGCTGGTGACGTTGTGCCCTGGGCAGGACGTCCTGGGGTCACCCACAGGGCACCCCAACGCTCTCACTTCCAGGCTCGCTGCCCGTGGGGGGACGAGCGCTGCTGAGTGGGGCTGTTGCTGCTAACGCACAAATTATCCTTCTCTTATGACAGCTGAGATGAGTTAAGGAATACAAATAAAGTTCAATAGTGACGCATCATGTCAAGTTTAACCGTGACTGTCTATCTATGAAGCCGTCAGTCCTCATCCCCGTTCCCAGCCCCCGCAGCTCACACACTGGCTTTCCGTCTCTATAGATTTTCCCGTTCTGCACGTGTCATCTCCGTGGGGTCCCACGTGATGTGGTCTCGGGCACCTACCTCTGTCCCAGATCCTAGGTGTGAAGGTCTGGGTCCTTCCTGCACCAGAGGAACATTCCCCCGCGTGGACACACTATGTTCTGTCCTTCTGTCTGTCCGTCCATGGACACTTGGGTTTAGTGACTGCGGATCACGCTGCTGGGAGCGTCCGTGTCCATGTTCACACCCGACTGGAAAAGTCTTTCCGTTGCCTCACACGATGGCAGTGACAATAGCAAGAAATCAGGACGCCGCCATGAGGGCCGCCCTCCAATTCTGCGTAGGTCCGGAGAGCTCTGAGTCTCTCGGGGAGGCCGGCGTGTTGGCTGTAGGGACGCAGTATGCCCCCTAAATGATGCCGTTTCGTGTCAGCACGGCTTTGAGCTGGAGACCACTGAGCAGAGACAGAGGCAGAAGGACGCGCCCCGGGAGGGAGAGACCCTTAGCCGACACACGGCAGACATTCTTGCGAAAGGAGCTCGGCTGCGAATCCCTCTCGGGGGAAGGGTTCATGGCGCAGACAGGGCGGAAAGCTGGTGCGCCAGAAAGAGCTGCCCGAGCGCACACCTTAGTCGACGGGCTCCCCCCACGTGTTTCCCTCCCTACCCACAGTCAGCCCCGGAAGCTGGAAACGCGCCCTCCGTCTTCCCATCTCTGCAAAAGTTCTTTGTCACCATGACTCCCACCCAAGTGCCCACCACGGTTCTGCGATGCTGGTCACTGAGCTCTGCCCGTGGGTGCGGAAAGCCCGCTCGTCCCTCCGGTCTGATGTCCTCCTGGTCATCCTGCGTGGGCCCCTCGGCTTCACTCCGGGGGGCAGGAGGAAGGTTTTCCTGCACCGTGTCGCTTGGTGGGTCCGTGCTTTCTGCTGCACGTCCGGGAACGCTTCCCATGGTCAGAGTTACGTGAGGTCACGGAAAGCCCTGTGCTCACCTGTCTATGGCGAGCAGCCCGGGCGTGGGCGTGGGGACCCGTGTCTCGCCTCCTCGCACCCTATTGAGCACCCCAGTCCGCCTTTCCCTGCCGTGTGCACAGAAGCTCGCCACCACCTCACCGCAAGGGCGAGGAAGACTCAGATGCGGGAACTCGAACCCAAACCAGCTCCTTCAGACTCAGCGCCGGACCGGCGTGCCCCCCCAGGACGACCTCATCCCACGTGGGGCGTGCGAGCGGCCGCCGGCCTCCAGACCGTCCACACGGTCCCTGGGCCTCGTTTGCCACAGCACAAGGCGCAAACCTCCGGACCTTCCGTCTCCCGGATTGCGGGCGCCGCGTGTCCTGCTCCCGCGGTTAACGGCCGGAGCCTCACAGGCTTCCAGGTCTCCGGAGAACGCCGCGTGCGTTTCTTAATGCAGAAGGTGTGCCGGGAAACCGGAGGGGGAAGGGGGAAAAAAAGACTTTTTAATGATAATACCTGAAAAGTGTTTTTCTCCAGAACCATACATCATTGTCAAGTGAGAAGATTAAACTTATTGTTTCTTTGTGAACCGGGAACTCGAGGTGAGTAGAAATTTCTTGAAATGCAAAACAGCCCCGCAGACAAAGTACGACGGGGATGTGGGCAGACAGGGCAAGTTTTCTTCCTGGGTTGTTTCTTTTCCCCCTCTTTTTCCATTTTAAGTGATTTGGGGACAAAACTTCACAAACGACAAGACTCGAATAACTCCGTGCTTGGAGACGTCTGTCGGCGCTGTGGGTTTTATTTCCGGGCTGGCGGCGAGAGTTATTTTGCTCTGTAGCTCGGTGAGCTGTGATGTGGTGGGGGAGGGGGCAGTAAACAGAATCATTTATTTAGGCTAAAGAATGAAATCCGGGGAGCCCTGTCTCCCGCCGGGGGCTGGGGTGTCTCCGGCTCATGGAGGACTCGTCTCAGGCAGGGGCGAGTGTCTGGTTGCAAATGCCGGCAAGAAATTCAGGCGGTTGTGTGGCTGGATCTGAACACGGACGTCGGGGCCAAACGCCTCGGTTTTGATACATAACGGGGTCCTGGGTCTGTCTGTGAGCGTGTACAGAGATGGGCACCATTCCCGGGTGTGCGTGTTTGCACGCTCGTGTGCTCAAAGGCACATGCACTGAGCACGTGTTTTCTGTCCACGTGTGAATCGGGGCACATCTCTCTGGGGACGGCGGGGGGTGACTCCCAGATGGGTTCACCTGGACGGTTTTCCAAGGGAATTTCAGTTTGGGGGGCATAGGTGCTGGGGGGCGGGGACGCCTTTGCTGGTCCATGACAGGCATTCCGTGGCCTGACTGGCCATTGTGAGCTCCCGTTCTGTGTGACACAAAGCTCACGTGCACGGGCTGCTTTGGGGACCTGGAGCCCACAGGTTCACGCACGATGGGTGCTGGCTGTTTTGTGCGTGTCGGGTTTTCCTGTGGTCCTCTGGGGGTGCAATGAGCCCCTCCTTTCCGTGTGCGCCCGGGGGTCCCAGTCTGTGGCGCCGCTCCGTCCCTCGTTCCCCGTGGAGGGGCTTTGTCATGCAAGATGGGTCACATGACCTTGGCTCCAGGCCACTCCAAGTCGGAGAGATGAGCAAGGAGACTGAGGCAGGCGGGGAGATGGTCCTGGCTGCCTGTGGACGTCCCTCCTGCAGGCGGCAGGTGGTGGGGTGGCGACACACCGTGTCATCATCGAGGGCACAATCACTCTCCAAAGCAGAAAGGAGTACATCGTTACGGCTTCGACGGGACGTACATCGTTACGGCTTCGACGGGACGTACATCGTTACGGCTTCGACGGGACGTACATCGTTACAATTTCGGAGACCCAGTAATTGGCCATCTGAGTGGGGGCACCCAGGGGGCGTGGACTTCGGGGCTGGTGACCGGGGCTGTGGCTCCTCGGGAACACCCCCCATTGCCTGCAGAGGACCACGGATCTCTCGATCAGCCTCCATCCTTCTCCCCTCTGCGTGCACAGCTCAGGGAGGAACGGGGACATCAGCCCACGAGTCAAACCGACGGTTT
Source organism: Enhydra lutris kenyoni (assembly GCF_002288905.1). Taxonomy (NCBI): domain Eukaryota; kingdom Metazoa; phylum Chordata; class Mammalia; order Carnivora; family Mustelidae; genus Enhydra; species Enhydra lutris. The sequence continues at coordinate 13,727,088 of NW_019154136.1, read as the reverse complement.
ATTGTTATTAAAACAACGCAGCCGGTGTAAGGAACATGTCTCCACATTACAGGTGCCGTCCCAACCTCAGATTTTCAGCAGCTGCTCTGTATCTCCACACACGAGTGCATTCGCGTCTATGCATCCGGGCTCTGATTTGGGGGAATTTCGATCATTCCCTGCACACCCCAGAGTATGCAATTTTGACTTTCTGGTGAAATTTCTGGATCAGATAGGCGGACTCATCCACGGCCCAGTTCGCAGTGTCATGGGGCTTTGCAGAAATATGACTTTATACTGAGTTTGTGACTTATACTAGCACGGCATGGCATAGCGGGGGAGGCAGCCCTGTGTGGCCTTAGAATTTATGTTCAAAGAAGAAAATATGACCCTTCAGATTTAACAGTTTTAAGAGGCATCTGTTGCTTTAATTTAAAAAATTTTTAACTTAGTTTCGCAGGTAGAATTCAGGGATTCCTTGGGAGCACAGAGCACCCGGTGCGCATTCCTTCACATGCCCTCCTTCAAGCATTATGTAACTTCTGGTGGCGAGTATTTATTTTCCCCGTGTTTTGTTTAGCTGTGCGTCATTTTGTCCTGCACGTGGAATAAGGGGGTCATTGTTCCAGTGTGTGTTTGGGGCGGGGGAGTGTCACTGCTTAGGATCATGAGCTTTGGAGTCTTTCAATCCCAAACCACAGCTCCCTCATTCTGCGACGCTGGACAGTTTAATTAATTCCTTTCATTCTGTTTCCCAATCTGTATCACATCAACAGGGTTTTGGGGATATTTAAACTAGATATTTTATAGAAAGTGTGCAGCATAAAAATTTTAATGCACACAAAGCATTCAATAAGCACCTGTCATTCTTATTGATTCCTGAGAGCTTTTTACATATGAAGGACACAAGCCCTATATCATTAACAGAGTTTGTAAATACTTTTCAGTTTCTTTTGAGCTATTTAATATGGTTTCTAGTTCTTAGACATAAAGCATTTCAATTTACATGTAGCCAGATCAATCCTTTTTTCCATACAATTTCTCCTACTGTTTATATTTCTGGGAAGTCCTTGTCAATGGACAATTCTATATTTTCTGATTTAATTTTTTACTTTATACTTCAATATGCTTGGGATTCATTGCAGTTTTTTTTTTAAGATTTTATTTATTTATTTGACAGACAGATCACAAGTAGGCAGAGAGGCAGGCAGAGAGAGAGGAGGGAGCAGGCTCCCCACTGAGCAGAGAGCCCGATGTGGGGCTCGATCCCAGGACCCTGGGATCATGACCTGAGCCGAAGGCAGAGGCTTTAACTCACTGAGCCGCCCAGGCACCCCGGATTTATTGAGGTTTTGATCCGAGGTGGGGTCCTGATTCATTTTTCCCCAATAACTCCCCAACACTATATGCCAAATATCCTTTTCTTCCCTCCATTTCTCTGTTGGTTTTTAATAATGTATATATGCACTGTAGAGAGTTCATACATATTTAGTTCTATTTTTTAAAGGCCTTTTTGTTTCTCCCATCTGCTAATTCTTATTTTCATCCCATACTGTCTTAATTATGATACCCTTAAAATAAAATATGTTTTGCTCTTTGAATGGATAACTCTTTCAACATTGATCTGAGTTTACAAAAAAAAAAAAAAAAAAAAAAAAAAAAGGACTTCTTAGCTTTTCCTACAAATTTATTTTCCAGAAGAGCTTCAGATTCATTTTGCCAAAGCTAAAACAAATGTGTCTGGACTTAATTGGAACCACATGGACCTGAGACACTAATTATTAGAGAATCGATGTCTTCATAGTATTTCGAGTCTGTTTTCATGAAAACGGTACGTCTGTCCACGTATTCCTGTTGCCTTTCGTTGGTCTGTCAATACCGCTTGGCTTTTCTCCCTTCAGACGGGTCATATGGGCTCCACACTCGGGTTCTCAACCGCATTTCTATGCATTTTGTATTTGTGGCGCTGTCGTGTATGAAGTCATGTTCTCTGACATTTCCTGACGAGCCGTGGTTGCTACAGAGAAGGCGATTGGCTTTGGGAATATTTATTTTGTGTCAGAAGCTCCTGCCAGATTTGCTTATGGTTCTAAACAGTTTTATGATTCCTTCTCTTGGGTTTTATCGGGCATCTACCATGACCACCTGGGAATGATGTGTGTTCTTCTTTCCATACATTCCCAGAGTACGTTCCCGTCTCCTGAGGAAGAGTGAAGATGACCTCTGTCAGAACGGTGCTTGGCGGTGGGGATGGGAATTTACCATCAAATGTACCCCGTGGACCATCTTCACGGGGTAAAATGGAGAGACTCCAAGGAAAGACGCCGAGTCTATTTGTAACAGAAAACATAGCAGGGAGAGCAGCACTGGCTGATTACTCCTCCGAGTCTGAGCAGGGGTCTGAGTGGGTTCGTGGGGACTCCCGCTCCGGCGCCATGAAACTGGCCAGAGGGTGCATTCACTGCGCCAGTCCTGAGGGAGGTGGCCCCCAGGTCCTGCTCATGGTCGAGCCCCAGCTTGGGAGCTCACATCTGCAAAGACAAGGGCAGGAGGGTGGGAGCTTGTCCCTCAAGCCTGCTCAGACTGCAGTGTGGGGAATGTCACAATGACAGGTGATGCCCCCTTACATTTGCTGGGAATGTCCACCTGCAAGGAGGGCGAGGAAGGTTCTGGGATGTGTCACGTAGGGATGTGTTTACACTGCATGGCTGTGAGACTGGATCCTTCTCTTCCCGCAGGTCACAGGAATGCACCTGCAGCATATCCGGGACGACGGTGATGGTGTCTCTGGTGATCACGGGAATCCAGCAGCAACATCTCCAGGATGATGGTGACAGCATCTCTGGTCAGGGGAATCCACATGCAGCATCTCCAGGACGACAGTGACCATGTCTTGGGTGGTCACGGGAGTCCACCTGCAACATCTCCAGGATGATGGTGACCACGTCTCTGGTGGTCACAGGAATGCACCGGCAGCATATCTGGGATGACGGTGATGGTGTCTCTGGTGGTCACGGAAATCCAGCAGCAACATCTCCAGGATGATGGTGACGGCGTCTCTGGTGGCCACACAAGTGCAGCCTGATGTGATCATGTCATGGTGACGTTGGAACCAGAACGGATGCCTTCCCACGTGGACCCAGCCTGGGCAGTACCTTGCTCCGCGGCCTCTGCAGACCCTCGCCTCTAGGAAGACCCAGCAATGCCACAGTTGATGTTTCTTCTGGTGACTTTGCTGCGCGTTTTCATGGCTGTGGATGCACGTGGATGTCTGCTCTTTCCCAGCTGACCACGGTGACTCCCATTCGGATAAGGCGTCTGAACAAGATGTGCACAAACGGACGTTGGTTCTCTTACTGCGGTTGGACTCTCTACTCTCCGTGTTCCATATTGTTTTTCGTTTCTGATGTTCGTGTGGGAGGGCAGATGGGACTTTCTACGGGGTCTGGTGAGGCTCCCGCCTGTCCGTGGCCTTTCTGGATAGAGTATGAGCACGTAGAACACGCGGGCTCACCCCCTGCATGGGAAATGCCGCGTCGTCCTCTCCCGCGTCGGGGGCAGAGCTCGGACGTGTGCTGGCCCACGGATGCTGGGCACGTTCCCTCTCCCCCAACGAGGCCCTGAAAACCTCCAGGAGCGATGCTGGGCATCGGGAAGCCCCTGATTAACGTGGGAACAGAGACGGGCTACAGTTCTGGGGACAGACCCACCGATGGGCACAGACGGAGTCCAGCGAGGACACAACTCCTGCGGGTTCCATCCTGGAACAGCGTGGACAGCGTTCCATGAGACAGCACGGGGAGGGCGGGAGCCTGTGCTTTCAAATACGAGAGCCCCGTGTCCCCGCATTCCCATGATGCCCACGTGCCCTCAGCGGCTCCCTTGAGCCCGAACGCAGGCAGAACCGATCCAGTCTGCAGGTTTCCTGTGAGTCTGAGGCCGCGAGGACCCGATGCTGGACGGCCTCCAGCCCGAGTCTCGGTTCCTGCTCCTCCCGGCCTCCCCTCTCCCGGCCCAGCCGGGCGACATGTAAAACATACCGAAAACCACTTTTATGTTTTTTCCCCCTGTGCTGCCTCCTTACTCCGCAGATGGGAGCAACAAAGCAGAGAAAACTCTGGAAACCTGTGGGCCACGGCTCCTCCTTGTTGGGCCCGGACAAGCCTCCAACATCTTGACGGGCTTGTTCGTACATTGAACGGGGCTGAGGTACCTGGGGAACCCAGCTCCTGGCTTCGCTGTGGGGCCTGGAACGGGCGCCGTCCTGCACTCCCACAGAGCCCGGGCTTTGCCAAGACGGCTCGTGAGATCCCGTTTAGCCGCTGTCTCCACGTGTCCCCAGAGCCCCGCTCAGGTCACGGGGGCCTGCGTAGTCCTGCAGGCGGTGGGGTCTGGGACGCCGGGGGCAGAGCGATCAGCCTGTTGGAGGCCCAGGGCCCAGCATGCCACGAACACGCATGCGACCTTAGCGGAAACAAGCCCTCCCCTCTGAGCGGCTGTGCCCAGCCCGAGCCGGCCTGCGTGTGAGCGGCGTGCCCGGGATTGGTGTTGACGGTGACGAGTGTCACCCTTGTGTGCAGGAGCTGAGCCCACGGGACCAGGTGACCTCAGCGCTCGTCAACGGTGCTTCAGAAATTTCTGTAAATGGACAGTGTGATTTTGGAGACTGGAGAAGAGGCAGACGGTGGCCCTGGGCATGAGCTCCTGGGCTGGGAAAGGGGAGGCAGAGGGGAGGGACAGTCAGGTCCTCTCGTGAGCCGCCAGCCTGCTCGGCCTCGAGTCCTCAGAGACAGACACCGTGCACGTCCATTGCCCTCACCCCCGTTCAGCGCCCAGCCTGTGCATTGGACAGACAGAGGTTCGTCCTCGGACAGGCGTTTTCCTGATGGTGCAGCGGGGGAGGACGCCTGACGAGGCGGAGAAGGCCGGGTGTGGGGGTCTGCTGCCCGAGGTCCCAGGCCATGGTGGGCGGCCTGTGGCTGGGGCCACAGCAGCTGGAGCAGAGGTTGGGGGTTGGTCCCGTGCTGCAGACGGGGGCCCGGGAGGGTCACCTCAGGTGAGCACATGTCCTGCTTAGAGGCCGCATCAGCAAAGGCAGACATCACCAGGGCACGTACAGGTGCCTTCGAGGGCTCCGGGAGAAGAGAGCACGGCGAGCTGGCATTTCATGTCATTCGTGATCATCGAGACCCTGTCCACCGCCTGACGTGCACAGGCGGGGAGAGGGGCGGGGGCACGGGGTTTCAGCAAGGGGAGCAGGGGAAGAGCTCACCTGTCATGGTGCGAAACAGACGGTGGGAGGGGAAAGTTGAAGGAAAGTGGAAAGGGGACAGAGGCTTCTACACGTGCACACACGCATGCCACAGCTGTGCACATGCCCCGGTCATGTGTGCACACAAGTAGGTGCAGAAGTGTGCACAGACGCGCATGGGAGCACAGCTACGGTCACACACGTACGGTTACGCACGCACACGTGTCTTAATGCACACGCTCTCGGTCATAGATGCACACGTGCAGGAGCAGGGATGTGCACACACGCAAACGTACACACCCACAGCTGCACACACATGCGTGCCTCCACGCACGTGCGCTCACTCGTCGTCCTACATACGCACACGCAGGCACACGCACATGCGTGCTTACATGCACATGGGCCCACATGGGAACACAGGCACAGGCAGACACACGCGGGAACACGGGCACATATGTACGTCCCTGTGTGGCACACCGGCATGTGGGCACATGGCTTCGCACAGACACACATTTTCACAGTCACACACACCCCTAACACATGTAAGCATGTACGCCCACACGCCTACACACAACCACATGCAAACACACGCTCACACACGTGTGTGCTCACGGCCACGCATTTGTACACACGTGTACACACCAGCGAGAACACACTTGCACGCACACACAGGGGCATTCCCTCACATTCTCACACTCACGCCGCACACACTCAAGCACAGGGGCACAGACGCAGTCACACGCACGCGCTTGCCCGAGTCTGCAGGTACACACATGCATTTGCACACAACGGCACACACGTATGTGTCCACATGTACCCATGTGCACATATTCCCAGAACAAGCACGTGCTGGCCATGCCCAGTGCCCAGAGGGAGGCTTCGGCTGGGCGCAGAGACCCTCTCCATCAGTATGACCATCCACCAACTGCCCATGCGCTTCTAAGGTCCCCTTTGGGGTGCACAGGGGGAGCCCCAGTAGGATTTCAGGGTTCTTCCCTGTCAAAGCCAAAAGAAGGCAATAACATGCCATCGCGCCTCCCTGTGTGCGAGCAGGGAGTGGGAGGCGCGGCCCCGGGACCCGAGTCCTTATTTGCAGCACAGGAAATAAGGAGCCGGGTGAGGCTGGTGGGGCCAACACAGCCCCAGGAGGAGAGCAGGTCCTCTGGGCACGTGGGACTGTGGGCACGTGGGGACTACGTGCCTGACGGCCTGTGGATCCTGGTCCACAGACACGTCCAAGCTGCAGTCCTGGGGCTGACCCCCGACCTCGGGACCCCTCTGTCCAAGCTGGTGTTCCCGGGATGTGGGAGGAAGGGGATGGGAGTGGGGGTGTGCAGGCCATCCCGGGTCGGGCAGTGGGTCAGCGTTCACCAGCCGTCCGGCACTGGGGGAGCTCGCCCACGTGGATGGTTCCATGGCTGGTTCCACGATGCAGGGTGGAAGGAGCCATAGAGGCACCTCGTGTCGCCCAGAACGTGGACAGGAGGCTGCATCTGGGGGAGGGGTGCAGGGGACCTCAGCTGGGAGCAGGGGTCGGATGGGGGTCCCTGGCCGACCACACCGAGACCTTTGTCTTGCTGAGACCTTTGTCTTACTTGCCTGGGGCCGCTGGAGGCCTCAAAATGCAGAAGCAAAGGGGAAGCAGGGGGCAGTGGCAGGGGGTACGGAAGCCTCACGGTTTGGGGAGACCCCCGAACGCACACACACGTGCACGGAGATGCACACACCCACACCCATGCAGCCACACGCACGTACAGCTGCAAACACACGTGCCCGCCGGGGCACACTAGCTCACGGCGCACACAATCCCCGCGCACACGCGTGTGCACACTCACCCCGTGTGTATGCGCTTGCACCCAGCACCATACCCGGATGCCGTCGTGCGTGCAAACACGTACATGTGAACACACACGCTTGGGTCACACGTACTCATCACGCACACGCACATACACACTGATCCGCGTGTGCCCACGTGCATCTGGCACACTACACTGGGGCTGCCACATAGCCATCATCCTGCGACCTTCTGCCTTGCTCTCCCATAAGGCTTTTCCTGCTCCTGACGCACGGAGAAACACCCTTTATTGTAAAAGCTCCCCGTTCCGACAGCCCGTTCTCCGTCCGGTGTTTCTTACCTTGCGGGGTGCACGCTGGGGACGGCCGACACACACTGGGGCAATTCAACAGTCGGTCCATCTCTGCTTCCTAAAGCCGAGTCCCTTCTCCTGGGGCAGAGCCCGTGGCCGTGTTTCTGCCGGGAACAGTTGGGGTCCGTCTGGGGACCCTGTGAGGACCCGCCTCTGAGGAACCCCGGGAGTCTGCGTGTTCTATGACGTTAGGTTTTCAACGACAGACGGATGTGTTGTGGGACAGAATGCGCACCAGGATGTGGGTCTTGTGTCCTCAGGGGGACGGGACCCCACGGGGTCTGGGCAGTGGCTGGGGCGGGGGGACTCGGAGCCGCCGTGAGGACCATGAGTTGGGCTCACGGGACACAGACAACTCGACTTCGCCTTTGCCCACGTTAAGCACAAATCTTGTGTCTGGAACCGCTCCGTGCCCGGTACTGGGCACCCGTTCACGGACTGCGAGCGATCGTGAAGGGGAAATGGGCACCCACGGGAGTCGCACGGTTCACGTCCAGGCTGTGTCGTGCAAGGAAGCCCAGCGTTCGCCCTCGACCCCACCAGCCAGTGCTCCCGCCCCCTGCCCCCGTCCCCATCGTCTTACAAATCCTCCCGTGGAAAGTTTGGGCTCCTCCGAGGGCGAGCTTCCGGAAGAAGGAGCCATCTGGCTCACCGGGACGTGAAGGATGACAGTGATGTCCAGGAGGAAGGCTGCCCATTCAGTTGCTAATCCTGGGCACCCCGGCTCCAGGGACACGGGGACGACAGGGATGACATGACGGAGGGTGATTAAGAGGACCCCCGCCCGGAGACGCGGCGGGAGCAGCAGGGACAGAGGCAGGTGGCGCGAGGACGGAGAGTTGGGCTGCCTGTCGTGTCCGTGGGGCCGGCTCTGCCTTAGTTCATGGGGAGACGACAGTCCGCTCGCCGGACGGCCGGACACACAAGGGCCGGCACCCTTCCCTCTACGTGTCCACCCCCGCGCGGCGAGGACGTCTGCACGGTGACAGTCAGGCCCGATGAAAGGTGACACTTATGCCCAGGCTCAGGGGACACAACTGGTGACTGAAAGCCACGTTTGCCCACGCGGGAAGCCGTCCCTGACTCTTGTGTAGGGAGCACGGAGGAAGCCCAGCCTTCCCGGTGCTGGTGTCTGCTGAGGGTCCCCGTTGGAGACGGGCCGGGTTATATGGTAACAAGGTAAGAAACAGGGCTTCACGTGTCCGGCCGCCCCGTGGGGGCAACACACTTTGTTGGCCAGCCCTGAGTCCCTCTGCAGCGGACAGCTCGGGGACGCCGATGGGGACGGCTGTGCAGGGGTCCTCGCTGGAAGGGGAGCCCGGGACCCTGCTCCCCGGGGCCGTGCCTGCAAACCGCGGCTCAGACGTCCCCTTGGGTGGTCAGCGAAGTCTCGGACAGCCGCCTGCTGGGTATGTCAACTATTCCGGGACGCGAACCCACAGTGTTTATTATCTCGGTCCTGCCGCCTCTCTCTGGCGCCTTTATGCGGCTCCCGGTTGCTGTGTGAGTCTCACCAACGGCCCGGCTCCTCCACGGACAGAAGGCGTCGGTCCCGGGACCGACGTCTCAAATGTCCCCACGCGGGGAGACGAGATGTCCGAGTCTCCGGGGCGGTTGAGTCCTCGGCCCCAAGAAGTACCTACGTGGCCGTATTTGGGGTCCCCAGGCCGTTTGGACCTTGCGGCGGGAGATGCGACCGCCCTGATGTGCTCTTTTGCTCTGTGGTGTTCAAACGTGCGTGTTTCCTCCTCCCCGTCCTTCCCTGAGGCGATGGGGCAGGATTCCTGTGCCACCGTTGCTGTTTGTTTGCGTATAAATAAAATTTTATTGTCTGAGATCCAACTGTGGGTCTCCTGGGAGTCAGGGGTCCGCACACGAC